>NC_142811.1:7963707-8135424 GCF_049724085.1 Artemia sp. Qi Xiang Cuo
TAATATAAGCGATGGTGTTGTTACTTCATTTGCTGATGATACAGCTATAACTGTTTTTGCAAAGTCTGTTCAAGAAGCGGTTGAAAAAGCTAACTATATATATATATATATATATATATATATATATATATATATATATATATATATATATATATATATATATATATTCCCCCAGGGCATAATTTACAACCCTTGCCCTGAGGACTGTAAATGGAGCTTCATTCTCAAAGACATAATTTCTGGACCTTTTAAGTACATTAACAAAATTTATATCTCAAAATTTTTATTGGATTTGTTTTGGAAAATGGTGGGCGTGAGAGGGGGCTTAATTGCCCTCCAATCACTTTCGACTAATCAAAAGGCCACTAGCCTTTTGATTTTCCAATCAAATTAGCCCTTTTCGAAGTTTCTACGAGAACACTCTCTATAACTTGCAACCGTTGCCCTAAGGGTTTTGGCGGGTTTGTCATCTTCAAAGACATAATTTCCAGAATTTTCAACTACGTTGAATACAGTGCATATCTCAAAATTTTAATTGGATGTGTTTGGGGAAAAGGTGGGCGTCAGAGGGAGATTAGTTGCTCTCCAATCATTTTTGACTATTAAAAAGGGCACTAGCCCTTTGAATTTCCAACCCGATGAGCCTTTTTTAAAGTTTGTACGACAAAGCTTTCTATAAAAACCTTATATGCCCTCAGGGCATAACTTACAAACCTTGCCCTGAGGGCTGTGAGGGAGCGTCCTCCTCAAAAACATAATTTCTATCTGAAAATCAACTACGTTGAACAAAATGGATGTCTCTAAATTTGATTAGATGTGTTTGTGGAAATGGTGAGCTTGGAAGGCGTGTTTGTTGCCTTCCAATCAATTTCGACTATTAAAAAGGGCATTAGCCATTCCAATTTCCAATCGAATGATACCTTTTCGAAATTTCTACGACAACACCTTCGATACAAAGTGTCCTGGTCTAAGGAAAAACATAATACATAGTGTCAACATCGTTCTTTACTTGGGCAGCACGATTGCGCTGCCTATGATTTCTGGTCGTTTTGAGTTTGAATTTTAACAGTTTGAGTTTTACAGTTTGAATTAAATATTTGTATCTTCTGATCTTAAGTTTAAAATAACTTTTACTTTTCTTTGAAAAACTTCTTTTTCGGAAAGTTTTTTAAATTAATTTTTATGAGAATATCATTTTTGTTAATTAGTCTCGGAAACAAAACGGTGGATTAATACAGTATCATATATTGTTCTTCATTTTATTATTGGTTTTGTACTACTTTGTGGAGCGATAAGCACAAAAAACAAATAGAACAATAGGAGTTTTTTTTCCCGTAAGACAGTGGAATTCTAACTTTGAATGACGACTTCGACCATTAAAACTAAAAAATTAACTTTTTAAAATACAAAAATTAATTAAGTTATAGTTTTAGTCTCCACAATTTCTTAGTGTTGATTTAGATGTATAAAAAATTTCAAATTGACTATTAACGTCCCAAATTTTCAGGTTTTTGTTTTGTATGTTTTGTCAAAGTTTTCAATGAAAAGTAGTTTTATAAAAATTTCCACTACAGCATTGGGGGAAGGGCAGTGGTATTATTGCTGAAATAGTCAAATTCTGCGAAGTTTTCAATATCCTGTGCGACAGAAGCCAACCTCTAAAATTTAGTCTTCTCGAATTTCTGGTTTCCTCGACGCAGCCTCCAGGTTGCGTTTTTGGGACCAAAGGTACATTGGTTCTCTGGTTCATTGTATCATTTATTTAATTACCTTGGAACATTTTATAAATATAGGAAAATATAACACCATTTGAAATGACTGAAAACAAAACCTCCGGTAGCAGTCACCAGCTCCTCTTCCCACCTAGGAAATTCCCTGATGAGGCTTTTGACGCCCATCTCATCCTTTCCGCCTCAGTGGAATTCTAACTTTGAATGACGCCCCTTTATCAAAGGGCTGTCCTCAGGAAAACATAAATATATAAAAGAAACGTATATTAAAATTCGACCATTAAAACTAAAAAAATAACTTTTTAAAATACAAAAATTAATTAAGTTATAGTTTTAGTCTCCACAATTTCTTAGTGTTGATTTAGATGTATAAAAAATTTCAAATTGACTATTAACGTCCCAAATTTTCAGGTTTTTGTTTTGTATGTTTTGTCAAAGTTTTCAATGAAAAGTAGTTTTATAAAATTTCCACTACAGCATTGGGGGAAGGGCAGTGGTATTATTGCTGAAATAGTCAAATTCTGCGAAGTTTTCAATATCCTGTGCGACAGAAGCCAACCTCTAAAATTTAGTCTTCTCGAATTTCTGGTTTCCTCGACGCAGCCTCCAGGTTGCGTTTTTGGGACCAAAGGTACATTGGTTCTCTGGTTCATTGTATCATTTATTTAATTACCTTGGAACATTTTATAAATATAGGAAAATATAACACCATTTGAAATGACTGAAAACAAAACCTCCGGTAGCAGTCACCAGCTCCTCTTCCCACCTAGGAAATTCCCTGATGAGGCTTTTGACGCCCATCTCATCCTTTCCGCCTCAGTGGAATTCTAACTTTGAATGACGCCCCTTTATCAAAGGGCTGTCCTCAGGAAAACATAAATATATAAAAGAAACGTATATTAAAATTCGACCATTAAAACTAAAAAATTAACTTTTTAAAATACAAAAATTAATTAAGTTATAGTTTTAGTCTCCACAATTTCTTAGTGTTGATTTAGATGTATCAAAAATTTCAAATTGACTATTAACGTCCCAAATTTTCAGGTTTTTGTTTTGTATGTTTTGTCAAAGTTTTCAATGAAAAGTAATTTTGTTGGATAAGTTCATAATAAAATTTTCACTACAGCATTGGGGGAGGGGCAGTGGTATTATTGCTCAAATAGCCAAATTCTTCGAGGTTTTCAATATCCTGTGCGACAGAAGCCAACCTCTAAAATTTAGTCTTCTCGAATTTCTGGTTTCCTCGACGCAACCTCCAGGTTACGTTTTTGGAACCAAAGGTGCATTGGTTCTCTGGCTCATTGTATCATTTATTTAAATACCTTGGAACATTTTATAAATATAGGAAAAACAAAACACCGTTTGAAATGACTGAAAACAAAACCTCCGGTAACACTCACCAGCCCGTCTCCCTACCTAAGAAATTCCCTGATGATGCTTTTGACGCCCATCTCACCTTTTCCGCCTCTGTTCCCGTGTAAATATAATATTTTTGTTACAGTAGAAATGGATTGTAACAGTAGTAGGGGTACTATAAACCCGTTCACCTGGTACCAATATTAAAGACGTAGACCAAAAATGTTTCTTGGATCTAAGTGGGATTAGATATTGACATCCACCTTTCTTCCCCTCCCCCTCCCCAAAACCCTTTCTACAATTATCTGAAGGCTCAATGACATTTAGGATATTTAGGTGTTTAAATACAATATTAGGGGCAACACCCCCCCCCTTTCCTGCCTACAAAATGAATAAATAACACTCTATAGTAGCCGATTTGCACTGCTGCATGTAACTGTTGCACTGTATGTAATTTTAATGAGATATGAAAAAAGAAAATCATTTAGTTATATAAAGCTTTAAAATAAACATTTTTTTTGCAATAAGCAGGGAGGAATCACCCTGCAGCACCATTTTGAGGTATAATCTTAATGAAGGAAGATGAGAGTTAGCTCTTATCCCCTCTCAATATATACCTTTTTATTTTTACCTGAAGACTCATGGAGAGTTAGACAGTTTTGGCATTAGAATACACTCTTACAAACATGTGGCACCTAGTCTACCTAAACAATTACCCCCCCCCCACCCCCACACTCATCCTTTTTATTAGCTGATGTTTAATTTTTCATCTTTAAACATAGCTTCAGGAGAAATAAAGTGAATTAAAATTTGGTTTGACACGATCCCTCAGAAAAAAACAAAACAAAAAACAAACACTTAGATATAAGTTTATATAAACCGTCTATCTTGACTGAAAAAAATGAACTTTTTTAAATACTGAAATTAAGAAGCAACACTAAAACTTAAAATGAACTAAAATTACTCAGTGTATGAGGGAGCTGCCCCTTGATCAACCCTCACTCTTTACACTAAAGCTTGACTTTTTGTGAAGAAAGAAATCTTCAAGAAAGAGGGCTCAAGTATGAGGGCCGTTGAATTTGAGTGAGAAGTATTCTTAAAGAACTTTAATACTTTGGAGTAAAGAGTGTGGGTTCATCAAAAGGCAGCCCTCCTCATATAGGCCTACGAAATAATTTGTTTTTGTTTTAAGCTTTAATGTTGCTCTTTACTTTCAGTTAAAATAAATTGTTTCTTATTTAATTTCTTATCGTTGTTCAAATAATGCTAGGAAATCCACCCCCTCCTCCATGGAACACTCACTTCCATGAAAAATTTCACCGTGAAAAGCTCTTTCCGCGTAGGCCTTCCCCATCTAGGAAAATTCCAGGAAAATTCTTTTTAGCCTGCCTTCGTTTGAATAAAAGGTCTTTTTGTATTTAATTTCTTTTAAATTCTCCAAATCATGCTGGAAATGCATCCTCCGTGAAATAATTTCCCAGAATTCTCCCACCGGGAATGGAAAATTTTTCCTGTAAAAAATTCTCCTATGGAGAATTTGTCCCGTTGAAAATCCCCCTTGAATAATTTCTATCGCAGACAAACCCTGATCCCACGGAAAAATCTTCCATGCAATTCTACCCCCACTGAAAATTTCCTCCGAGCTATCCCGGAACCTCTCCTCATATAAAACTAAATAACCAACGAGAAGATAAGACAAATAAAAAGAATTTTGCATAGGAATTCCAAAATTCACCCCCTGTAAAATTTCTCCCGTAAATTTCAATCCCTAAAACGCCCCCCCCCCCAGAAAATTCTCTCCTTACAAAATTTCACCAGCAGAAATCCCCCCACCGAAAATGTCTGTAAACATCCCAATAACGGATACTTTATCTAAACAAAGGATACTTCATGTATCCTAACTATGCCCTATAGGTATAGTTATTAGTGTTTTTAAATATGCTGAACAAAATGGCTATCTTAAAATTCTGATTAGATGACTTTACTTAAATATGGGCGTGGGAGGGGGGCTAGTTGCCCTCAATACGTTTTGGTCACTTAAAAAGGGCTCTATTACTTTCAATTTCCGTTTGAATGAGCCCTCCTTCAATCTCCTAGGACCATTCGTTCAACAAGATCATCCCTGAAAAAAAAAACAAAAAAAAACGCATCAGTGATTTTTCTTCTGGGAAAAAATACAGAATTCCAAAATTTGGCAAATGGGAGCTTAAAAACTTTACAGTAGTGTTTTTTGAAACGTTGAATCTGATGGTACGATCTTCATTAAGATTCTTTAATTTTTGGGGGGTATTTGCCCCTCCTTTTTTTGAAAATCACGCAATTTTTTTCAGGCTCAGCGCTTTGATAGTTACCATTAAACTGAATGAATTTCATAAATTTTGTATCAGGATAAAACGCTAATTCATTTGATTGTTATCGTAATTCTATTTTTTAGAGTTTCAGTTTTGATTTGTCCAAGTCGCCCCTTACTTACAATTCATTACCACGAAATTTTTAGATTGCGTTATTTTTGAGGAACGTCTGCGCCACTGTGCAACATTATTTCTTCTACAACTGGGAAGTTTAATTTGGAACGAAGTAGATTGTGAATTTGCTAAACAACTATTTATAAATGAAATTTATGATACGATTTTGCGTTAGAAATTATACTTAAACTGAGGAGTGTTTTACTAGATCAGTACTGCATGCCGGAATGTTGGAATAGTATTATCAAGTTTCAAAGTAAATATCCTGGACTTAATATTTTAACAGTTTTTAATAATTTTAGTAGTGTGCATAGGTCTAGTGTTGTAGAGTTAAATGGCTAAAGTTTAAGCGATAATTTTAATGGTTTTCTAAACAAATAAGTGGAACAACAGGGAAATTTTTTTATACAAGACAGTGGAACGCAACTTTAAATGAATATTTCGACCCTATAACCAAGGGACTTTCGACCCCTATATAATATTTCGACCCCTATATCAACCAGGACTTGAACTTCCTTGAAGTAATGATATTAGGGCTATTTTAAAACATTTTTTTTAAAAAACCTTTCAGTTTTAATGATTGAATTTTAATGTAAGTTTCTTTTATATTGTTTTATTCTCTTCGTCTGTTTTGCTGAGGACGGCCCTTGGATATAGGGTCAAAATATTCATTTAAAGTTGCGTTCCACTGTCTTGTATAAAAATTTCCCTGTTGTTCTACTTATTTGTTTATTATGGAAAGGCAGTGTGGTCTTCGTCGCTAATGGTTTTCTCTTATTTTTGTTTTCCTAGCTGAAGATACTGGGTTAAAATGCATCTGATTCTGATAGGTAGTGAGGTAGTGAATTCGTTGGTAATAATGATTAAAGTAACAAAATGTCCCTCTAAGTTTTAGCTTTTAAGTGCAGTTCATAGGCACCTAGTGAACAAGAATTTTGTTCGCGCTTTAAGAGTGTAATTCTAAATTTCTATGGGTTTTAACAATTTAATTACTATTTTTTCTAAGGATGATTCAGATAGAATTAAATGGGAAGGATTTCCTTCTTTTACAAATCCCTTTTTAATCTGTAATTTGTTGAAGCAGTGCAAAAGAACTCTAGCAGTGCAAAGCAGTGCAAGCAGTGCAAAAACTTTTCAACGTTTCAGCGTTGAAAAGGAGGTACAATTGCTTACGAGGAAATGAACAAAAACCGGTAAATATTAATATCAGGGGCGTACCTCTGGCATTTTATTGGGGAGCAATAGGGGGCCCACATCCAGATAGTCAATGGGCATGGGCTCTCCTTCAGGAGAAAGTAGTGATAGTTCTAACCTCTTCAATATCCTTATACTTATAGTAAGTATTATGTATTATTAGGTAAGTATTACAGTAAGTAATTTAGTGCCAACTATGGCGTCTAGTTTATTTTAAGTAGATAAAATTGTTAAAACTACGAAATGATTATGAATGTTAGATTATTTAATCCACATTTGCGCCCATGTACCCTCAACCCCTCTCCTCTAAAACTACCTGAGGGGAAAGGGTTGTTAGAAAACTTGTGAAAAAAACAAGACTTAATGTGCTTTAAATATGTCTGAAATTTTTTTTCCGAATTTTCTCCCCTTAGTCTAAGGGAAAATCGAGTCTCTATGTTGAAAGGGTCAAGGTTCAAGGTCAAGGGTCACAAATATGAGTCAAAGCTGAGATTGGGACCATTAATTGGATCACGTTTGCTAATAAGTTTAGTCACAATTGAGCTGCTTTTGCTGTTAAGATTGTTTTCACTTTTTGTTATTGTGTTGCTATAAGAAGACGTACATGGGAATCAAATCCCTTTTCAATACCTTCTTCTTGTTCAGCTTTCCATTGCCTTATAAAGTTGGTTCAGAGCTAAAAGAAAGAAAGTAAGGAGCTCTGCCCTTTATTTATTTTAATAGCCTGTTATAACCAAATAAAATTGATATAATGTATATTCTTAATGACGTTTTAAAGCAAATTAAAGTTGACAGCTGGACAAAGCTGATTTTTATGGAACTGGCTAAGGAACCAAAAGTCTGGCCATCTTACATCGCTGAGCCTACGGACGCACCTATTCGGAATTACTAATTTACAGAATATCTAGCGGCCCAACTGTCCCGATCCAGGGACTACATGTGCATGAGCTCTTCCCCCTAATGGGAGGAGGGGATATACCAAGTGGTTAAAATGTGAAGACAGCCCGTTCCTTCCCAAAGTCTTCAACCATAACAATATGACCTTCAACTTTTCAACCATAAATTGCGCTGTTGGGTTGTTTTTTTCATTTTTTGAATAATACAAATCATAGGCAGCGCAATAGCGCTGCCTAAGTAAAGAACGATGTGGGCACAATGTACTATTTATTGTTATTTCTTTTTTGGTTTCTTATAGACCGGCGTGCTTAATATCGAAGAAGTTGTCGTAGAAACTTCAAACAGAGCTTATTCGGTTAGAAATAGAAAGGGCTTGTGCCCTTTTTAATAGCTGAAAGTGATTGGAAGGCAACTAACACCCTTTCCAAGCCCATCATTTCCCCAAAAACACCCAATCCGAATTTTGAGATAGCCATTTTGTTCAACGTAGTTGAAAAACCCGGAAGTTGTGTCCTTAAGGATGACACCCCCCCCCCAGCCCAAAGGGCAAGGGTCGTAAGTTATGCCCTGGGGCATATAAGGTTTAGAAAAAAAGGTTGATCGCAAAAACTTCAAAAAGGGCTCATTCAATTGGAAATTGATAGGGCTAGAGCAATTTTTATTAGTCGAAAGTGATTGCAGGGCAACAAACCTCCCTCTCACGCCCAGCATTTCCCCAAACACATCCAATCAAAATTTTTTGATAGGCATTTTGTTGAACGTAGTTGAATTATCCAGGAAATATTGTTTTCGGAGATGACACTCCCCCTCCCAGCCCTCAGGGAAGGGTTGTAAGCTATGCCCTAGGGGCATATGAGATTTTTATAGAAAGCGTTGTCGTAGAAACTTCAAAAAGGACTAAATCGATTGGAAATTGAAAGTTCTAGTGCCCTTTTAATAGTCGAAAGTGATTGGAGGGCAACTATCCCCCCTCTCATGCCTGCTGTTTCCCCAAATACATCCAATAAAAATTTTAAGATATTCATTTTGTTCAACATAGTTGAAATTTCTAGAAATTAGGTCTTTGAGGATGACAACCCTCCATACCCCTCAGGGCAAGAATTGTATGTTATGGCCTGGGATATATAAGGTTTTTATAGAAAGAGCTGTCGTAGATACTTCAAAATGGGCTCATTCGATTCGAAATTGAAAGGGTTAGTGCTCTTTTAGTAGTCGAAAGTTCCCCAAACACATCCAATAAAAATTTCCCCAAACAAATCCAATAAAATTTTTGATATAGCCATTTTGTTCTACGTTGTTGAAAAGTCCGGAAATTATGTCTGAGGATGACAAAGCCCCCACAGCCTTCAGGGCAAAGGTTGTAAGCTATGCCCCGGTGGGATATAAGGTTCTTATTGAAAGTGTTGTCGTAGAAACTTCAAAAAGAGCTCATTCAATTGGGAATTGAAAGGGCCAGTGCTTTTATTAATAGTTGAAAGCGATCGGAGAGCGAATGCCTCCCCACGCCCATTATTTCCCATAGCCATTTTATTGAACGTAGTTGAAGGGTCCGGAAATTACGTCTTTTAGTATGAACCCCCCCCCCCCCCAAAGCCCTCAGAGCTGAGGTTGTAAGTTATGCCTTGGGGGCATATAAGATTTTATAGAAAGCGTTGTCGTAAAAACTTCAAAAAGGGTTCATTCTATTGGGAATTGAGAAGAATATTATCCCATTTAATAGTCGAAAGTAATCGGAGGAAGAATCATCCCCCACCCTCGCCCATCATTTTTCCAAACGCATCCGATCAGCATTTTGATATGGCCATTTGTTGAACGCAGTTGAAAGGTCTGGAAATCATGTCTAAAGAAAGGTCTGGAAAGTGATGAAAGGGCAAATGACCCCCCCCCCATCATTTTCAGAAACACTTCCAATAACAATTTTTAGATAGCTATTGTGTTCAACGTGTTTGAGAGGTCTGGAAGTTATGTCTTGGTGGATAACAAATCCCCCCAGCCCTCAGGGCAAGAGTTGTAAGTTATGCCCTGGGGCATATAAGGCTCTTATAAAAAGAGTGGTCCAAATTTCAAAAGGGGCTCATTGGATTGGTAATCAGACACTCTAGTGCTCTTTTTAAGAGTCAATGTTATCGGAGGGCATATAACCCTAACCCCCCCCCCCCCCACATACACGTCGTATTGTCCCGAAATGTATCTAATAGAAATTTTGAGATAGCCATTCTATTCAAAGTAGTCAAAATATCATATAACAAGGGTTTTGGGGTTAAAACAAACCCCAGAAATTAGGGGCAAGGGTTGTAAGTTATGCCCAGGGGTATTTAAGTTTTAATGGAAGGGATGGTTATTTAACGTTAGAAGAGGCTCAGTTGGTTGGAAATTGAAAGCTCTAGTTCCTTTTTAAGCGTCAAAAGTGGTGGATGGCATTTAGCCCCCCACTATCCTACAACCCCTCCTTTCACCAAACGTATCTAATTGAAATTTTGAGATAGTAATTGTTTTAAATAGTCCGAAGAACATATAATAATGTCTCTAGGAATGATAAAACCCCTCAGCGCCCTGAGGATAGGGTTTTAAGTTATTTTATGAGGGCATATAAGGTTTATATTGAATGGGTGGTCATATAAACATCAGATGGGGCTTATTTCATTTGAAATTAGAAGTTATTGTGCTCTGTTTAAGAGTCAAAGTGATTTACGATCAAACAGTCCCTCCCCTCCACACTCAGAATTTATCTTAACACTTCCAATCAAAATTTGGGGATATATATCTATTCATCGTAGTTGAAGGTTTCGGAAGTTATGTCTGTGAGGAATACACCCCCTACAGCTCTTAGGAAAAGCACTGTAAGTTATGCCCTTGGGGCACGTAAGATTCTTATAAAAAGGTGGTCGTATATGCTTTGGAGGGGACTCATTGGATTCTTGATCATATGATCTAGTGCCCTTTTTAAGAGTCAAAGGGACCAAAGCACAGCTGCAACCCCCCCCCTCCCACACACACACAAACAAGTCGTGTTTTCCTGAAATTTATTCAATAGATATTTTGAGACAGTCCTTTTATTCAAAATAGTCCAAATATCATATAACACAGCTTTTGAGGTTGGTAAAAACCACCAGAGCCTGATGGTGAGGGTTGTAAGTTGTGCCCCTGGGTATTTAAGGTTCTTATGGGAGGGATGGTTATATAAGCCTTAGAGGTGGCTCGTTTGATTGAATTTGGAAGCTCTGGTTCCCTTGTAAGACTCAACAGGGATGGAGGTGAAGTAGCATGCCTTATCCAACTACCCCTCTTTTCATCAAATACATCTGATCGAAATTTTGCGATTGCAATTTTGTTTAAAAAAGTCAAAAGAACATTTTTAAGCTCTGAGGGTTGGCACAACCCCTCAAAGCCCTGGGGCAAGGGCTTTAAGTTATGCCCTGGGGGCACATACGGTTTTTATTTAATAGGTGGTCGTATTAAATTCAGATGGGTCGTATTTGATTTTAAATTTGACCTTATAGGGCCCATTTTAAAATTCAAACTGATTTGAGAGACCCCTCCCCCCATGCCCATCACTACCCATAACCAAAATCCAAAGAAAGTTTTGAAAGGTTCAGTAATTATGCTTAGCAATAGTTGTAGTAGCATTAGCAGCAGTATGCAAATAGCATCTTTCTTTTCAACATCCCCTTCAACTCACGTTGAAATTTTTAACTTAATACCATCAACCGGTCCTGAAGCATTACTGATACGGACTTTTGACAACCTATAAGATATGATAACGTGGTTTCTAAAACCCAGGATATAATTTGTCCTTTACTGAAAACAACTCTTTTAAATGTTTTCACTTTTATAAGTTAAAGAAGTCAAAAATTAATCAGGATTTTAAGGAATAAATATCAACATATGTGTCTTAAGCTGATAATGCCAATTCATTTGTATTTTTTCGAAATTTTTTGATGATATTTATTCCTTAAAATCTTAGTTAAATTTTGATTTCTTAAAGTTATAAAAATAAAAACATTTAAAAGAATTTTTTCTGCAAGGTATAAGTTGTATTCTGGCTTTTACAAAGCCTTGGGGTTTGGAACTCCATTCATATTAATTTCTGCTCGTTTCGAGTTTGACTCTGTTATTTATTTTAATTTCTGTTTGTTTTGGGTTTCATTTATTTATTGATACTGATTTGCGGTAGTTTTAAACTTGGTAGATTATTTGATTCTATGTTTGCTCATTTTTGGTTTAACGGAGTTCTTTACTTTTTTTTGGAAACACTTATTTAACGGAAAAAATTTAATTCATTAAAAAAAAGGGAATGAAAAAATTAGGCGGCCACATCCCCCCTTACCCCTGCGAAAATTCTCCTTCATGGAGAATCTCCATGGAAATTTCCCTTGCATTTGAAATAGCAACAGTTTTTTAATTTTAGATTTTCGAGAAAAATATGTGAATATTTTACTCGATGAGGATTGTTTGATTATTTAGAAAATCTGAACAGTTCTTGGCGGCATTTTGGTAGAAGCCTTACATCAATTAAAACTTTCCAGGAATGCCAATCGGACGGGAAAAATTTACACCTAGAGTTTCCCCTAGAGACCTTCCCCTTTGTATCTTTGTTAAAAAGAAAACTGGACTCCAGAAAAAGTATACAAAAGCTTTTTTTGTAAACCAGGGTATGGGAGGTATTCAGTTCTTGAGGGGGGAGGGGTGGGCATTGCATATTTCTTATGTCTAAAATTCCCTTCGCCAAGCGAAGATGGGTGTCCTAGTCCTGACTATTAAAACTGATAACAATAGATAAAGAGTATGAGTTTGCACCGCGCATCTGTGAGCATAAAATTTCTAAATTGTGAGAAAAATATGTATATATCGTTGTGATTTACTTTGTCCCACAAGTAGCGCTAACTATACGTGAAATACAACTAATAACAGTAATAATCCTCAGCACATTTATTTTAATTCTTTTTTCGGTATCTGTTAAAAGAAATATTTAGAAAAGTGAAAATAGCGAAAAGTCACCAGGGTAATGTACTCGTATCTAAAGGCGCCTCTACATTTATGGGTTGCTATGTGAATCCAAAACGCAAGGAATAGTACATTATCAGAACTTATTAGGCGTTTCAATTACAAATAAGAGAATTAGGAAGTATATTGGAGTTTTGATCTAAATATTGGAAGTAAAAAGTTAAAACAATTAAATGATTCTTGGAGCTGATCCCTCCCCCTACTAACTTCTATGACTGAACTACAACCGATTTCTCCTATCTAGCTATAGTACGAATATTATTATAAAAAGTACTAAGTCTCATTTTTTTTTTATTATTTCTCTTCATGTTTTTAATGAAGTAATTCTTTGTTCTCAACGATTTCTCGTTTTCCAGTAACTCCATTTCTGTCCTATTTCCAGATGTAGAGGGTGTATTCATATTTATTTTTGAAATTTATAAAACAAGAAAACCTTATATTGAACTGATATATTTAAGCGAGTAAAAGACCCTTATCTATCAGGGAAAACAATTTGACCTGAGTATTCGCTGCGAAAAAGGAACTGTAGTACATCTACGCGATTTTGGTATTATCTAGGATTACCTATTTACTTGCTGATAAGGTTTTGAAGGCGGTGTACTTGTATAAACATTATTGTGTAACGTATCAGGAAGTTTTATCGAAACCTGTTTTTGTTTTTTTTTTTTTGTGTTTTTTTTTGTGTTTTTTTTTATTAAAACGAGGATGGATTGATTAGAAAAAAAAATTTCTGCTCAAAGTAAAGAACGAAGTTGAAACTTATAACGAGCAATAATTTTAAAGTTACTTAGTATTTTTTCTCAAATTTATTGGGGGACAAATGCCCCCCCTAACCCCTCCCCCTCAACGACGTCACTGATTAACATCACCTGTAGGCATAATTGATACCCTATTATCTTATGGAAAGCTTTCCCGAAAAGGAGGCCCAATAAATAAAAAGAAAATATAAAACACTTTAAAACGTGATTTCTCATGAGTCAAAGCCCGTTTCTACCTACAGTAAAATTGAATGACATCTCAATCTACCAAACATGAAGTTTTGATTATTTAAACAAATGACAGACAACAATTGTATATATTGACCGATCTTGATCGTAAAATTGGTCAAAATATACCTCAAAATATGTATAGGATTGAACAAGACCAAAACTATTCAAATTCCTTAGAGCCCTGATTAACTGTCTGTACAAAAAAAGTGTGTTTCATTAGCAATTTTTACTCAAAGAGAGATTTATTTTATTTCCATGCATTAGTTCTACTTAGTGCATAAAACATCATCAAGCATCAGTTTAAACCTTATTAAATACCTATTTCACTGACTAGTAGATCCCCACTGATTAGTTATCTGTAAAAACACAATTTTTAAGAAATAGAAGTTAAATAACAAACTAAGAATACATACATTTTCATATCTCCTTTTGTATCTGATTGTAAATCTCCTTTTGATTGCGGACAAACAGCCAAGGCCTAATATATGGGCCTAAAAAGGAACTGAATTATTTGACTTAAATCCGCAATTAAAAATACCCCAGCCAAACAGAAATTAAGGCTGGACTGTAGGATTAGGCCTACCGACAATCAGCTACGCAGAAGAAATCTTACTGAACAAAAAAGGGGAATCTTTTGATGAATACAAACGGGTTTAGAAGAAGGTTATTAACTTGACCCAGTAAAACTTGAATAGCAAAAATATCCCGACAGAACGGGAACCTAAACTGGAACTGAATTATTTGACTTAACTGTGCCCAGAAAAATACCCCGACAAAACAATTTCACCTCAGCAAACGTGGCGAAAAAGAAACTCTAGTACATTTTCACAATTTTGCTATTATTTAGGCTTACCTATTTACTGGATGATAAGGTTTTGAAAGTGGTATATGTGTATAAAACTTAATGTGGAACATATTAGGAAGTATAATCGAACCCTGTTTTTCGTGTTTTTTTTTTATTAAAACGAGTATGGATTGATTAGAAAAAAAACTTTCTGCTCAAAGTAAAGAACGAAGTTGAAACTTATAACGAGCAACAGTTTTAAAGTTACTTAGTATTTTTCTCAAAACTATTGAGGGGGCCACTGACTCCCCCCCCTCTGTCTTCCCTAGACAACGCCACTGATGAATATCACCTGTAATCATGGATTTCAGCCGATTTTAAAAGAAAAAAATCGCAAAAAAAGGTAAAAAGCGGACAGATAAGAAGAATTTTTTTTCGCTCTCAGTATTAGCCTTAAGTCAAGTTAAGGAAGGAGTAAATTAAAAAAAAAGAATCAATTAAAGAAAAAACGTGTGGACAATTGATAAAACAATAACAAGAAAGAATACGCTTATTAAGGGTATATTGTTTGACAGTTTATAGATGATGCAATTTCTTATTGTTTGCACAGGATTTGCCATTGGGAAAGGATAAAATGTTCTAACCTAGTTGGGTCCCAAAACTGTAAGGGTCGAGATGCAAAATTTCTGCGCACGGTAAGGGCTATTTCAAACTAAATTGAAAACCACTGTGTGCAACCTGGTTGTATGGAAGAAGGAGTGAAGTTTGAATAATAATTATTTAGAGGGAAAAACGTAAGGATAAAGTATAAAATATTAACAATAAAGAAAACGTTTATTTTGAGGCAACTTGTTTTAGGGAGGGGTGTTTCAATTTCAACACAGTTGTGTTCCAAAAGAGTAAGGGTGTCAATTTGTAACTTTAGTGAATGCTGAGGGCATATTTTTTTAAACTTAATAAAAGGATACTATGTGCAAATGGTTTATAAAAAAGTGTATGTGTAGTACATCATGAATAGCTAAGGGTTTTATTCTGGAGGTTTCAGGCCCCCCTTTTGCTGCTACTTCTACAGCGGCTGCAAACATTCATTAATTTGACTATACCTGCTTGTGACTGTGACCACTTCTAATTGTAACTGCCTTCAGGTAATTTTGAAGGGATTATTGATTAAAAATTAATAAAAAACAAAAGTTTCCTAAAAAGAAGTTTTTCAATGAAAAGTAAATGCCATTTTAAACTTAAGATCAGCACACCCAACTACCTGATAAAATTTAAACTCGAAGCGACCAGAAACTACTATTAAAGAATAAAGGAAACCCAAAACGAACCGAAATTAAATAAAGAAGCATAGCAAAAAAATACAGCAAGTAATAATATAAATGAATAAATAAATCTTAAAGCGAGTAATGCTTAAATTGAATATGCAAATCAATCTTAAAACAAAAAAGAATATTTTGCTATTGAAGTATAAATAAAACCCAAAACGAAAAGAAATTAAATAAACAATCAATGCAAATTAACAAACAATAGATACTAATATAAATGAATACATAAATCTTAAAACAAGTAAAACTTAAATTGAATATGCAAATCTATCATGAAACGAACAAAAATGACTTCAAGCAAGAGTTTGGGTATCGCTTCCTTCTCTCACTGTAAAAGTCTAAACCCTCCTGCGTCATTGGTGCTTTACTGAAACTATATATGTCTTGAACAGTCTTGGAAAGTATAAATAAAATAAAATCTAATATTTGATATATAATGATATTAATTGTTGAAAGATCTGTCAGCTCTAAATTTTATTTCACTGTAATTTTATATTCATTTTCAATGCTGTAAGAACTGGAAAAGAAAATATTTGTAATACGATTAGTTTTCAGTGGAGCGCTAATGATGCAGTAAGCTTCAGGTTTTTACAATTAAGGAAGGGGGCAGTATGTCAACTCCTGTTTGTAGTGAAACAATATTTATCTTAAAGAATCTTGGAAAGAACTAATAAATTAAACTGAATATTTGATGAATAATGATATTAATTGCTGACAGCTCATCAGTTCAAAATTTTACTGTAATTTTAATGTTTATATTCAATATAAAGTACAAAAGAAAATATTTGTAATACAACTCGTTTTCAGTAAAGTGCCAATGACGCAGTAGGTTTTAGACTTTAACAGAGAGAGTAGGAAGGGAAACCCAAACTGTTGTCTGTAGTGATTTTTTTTCGTTTCAAGCTTGATTTGCGTAGTCAATTTAAGTTTCACTAGCTTTAAGATTTATTTATTCATTTATATTAGTATCTACTATGTTTGTTTGCATTGATTGTTTATTTAATTTCTGTTCGTTCTGGGTTTCATTTATACTTCAATAGCATAATATTCTTTTTCGTTTTAAGCTTGATTTGCATATTCAATTGGATCACTACTCGCTTTAAGATTTATTCATTTATGTCATTACTTGTTGTATGTTTTTTTGCTATGATTGTTAATTAAATTTCGGTACGTTTTGAGTTTCGCTTATTCTTTAATAGTAATTTCTGGTCGTTTTGAGTTTGAATCTTAACATATATTTGTGTGTGATGATCTTAAGTTAAAAATTATGCTTATTTTTCTTTGAAAAACTTCTTTTTCGGAAAGTTTTCCTTTTAATTAATTTTTGTTCGTTTTCGATTGGAAAAAGTTTCAAGTTTTTAAAAATTCCTTGTTTCAAAATCGTACTTATTTTTCAACATCATATGTTCATCAAAGTATCAAAACTAGTATCAAAGTAAAACTATCAAATTAAAAAAATAACAAAGAAAAGAAAGCATCAAAGTAAACAAGGTATCAATGTAACAATAAGCAACTTGCAAAACTTATGGCCCTTGCACCGTAAATCGAAGTTGCCACGTAAATCACTAAATACAATTATTGAAGTATAGAAAGTGTCAAAGTAACGATAAGCAAGTTCCGTAACTCAGAGCCACTTCCCTGGGTTTGGGGGTGGGGGGTTTAACCCCGAAAGCATAGTTACTTCGCCTTTGAAGTTTTTTGAAAAAATGGCAATCTAAAAATTTTGACCGGATGCCCTTTGAAAAAGTGGGGTGTGGGCTAATTGCCCACTGATCACTTTTGACTCTTAAAAAAACTAGAAGTTTCAATTTCCAATCAAATGAGCCCCCTCCTGTGGTCTAAGAATGTATTTATATTTTATTTTTACCAGATTTCCACTTCTTTTGATGAACAACGAAGAAGACCAGCGTCCAGAGAGTTCTACGCGAAGTTTCTACCTAATGAATAGGCCTAAATCTGTTGTAAATTAAAGATGGGATTTGAGAATGACTGATCATAAAATAAACTTTGCCGGTCAAAAATGATCGTGTCGGCCTTCCCTTATAGATGCGATACCGGTGACTAGTGGTAATTGTAGTAACAGTGGTAGCATTGAAATACTCCTCTTTTGATCAGGTCCCTTATCATTTCCTGAAAGTTCCAAACTGATATACTCAGTCATTCATTAGTTACGCCCTTTTGACTATCCCTAAACACTTAACCTGTTTTGATTTAGTTCAGCCTTCTTCTCAGCATTCTCTGAAAGGTTCACTTATTGTCTCTTAGCCTTTTCGGAAAATGAAGTTCCGTTCATGAATACCTTTTTCCAGGCTGCACATAACCATATAACTTCCGTATAACTTCCATATAACCAGGTTGCACACAGTGGTTTTCAATTTAGTTTGAAATAGCCCTTCCCATCCGCAGAAATTTCGCATCTCGACCCTTACAGTTTTGGGACCCAACTAGGTTAGAACATGTTATCCTTTCCCAATGGCAAATCCTGTGCAAACAATAAAAAAATTGCATAATCTATAAATTGTCAAACAATATACCTTTAATAAGCGTATTCTTTCTTGTCAATGTTTTATCAATTGTCCTCACTTTTTTTTCTTTAATTGATTCTTTTTTTAATTTACCCCTTCCTCAACTTGGACTAAAGGCTAATACTTAGAGGGAAACAAAATTCTTCTTATTTGGCCGCTTCTTACCTTTTTTTGCAATTTTTCTTTTAAAATCAGCTGAAATCCATGATTACAGGTGAAATTCATCAGTGGCGTTGTCTAGGGGGTATAGAGAGGGGGGGGGGCAGTGGCCCCCTTAATAATTTTGAGACAAATACTAAGTAACTTTAAAACTGTTGCTCGTTATAAGTTTCAACTTCGTTCTTTACTTTGAGCAGAAAGTTTTTTTTCTAATCAATCCATACTCGTTTTAATAAAAAAAAAAAACACGAAAAACAGGGTTCGGTTACACTTCCTAATATATTCCACAGTAATATTTATACACATATACCGCCTTCAAAACCTTATCATCCAGTAAATAGGTAAGCCTAAATAATAGTAAAATGGCGAAAATGTACTACAGTTTCTTTTTTGCCACGTTTGCTCAGGTGAAATTTTTTTGTCGGGGTATTCTTCTGGGCGTTAAGGGAGTTAAGTCAAATAATTCAGTTCCAGTTTAGGTTCTCTTTCTGTCGGGGTATTTTTGCTATTCAAGTTTTACTGGGTCAAGTTAATAACCTTCTTCTAAACCCGTTTGTATTCATCAAAAGATTCCAATTTTTTGTTCAGTAAGATTTCTTCTGCGTAGCTAATTCTCGGTAGGCCTAATCATACAGTCTAGCCTTATCGGGGTATTTTTCATTGCGGAGTTAAGTCAAATAATTCAGTTCCATTTTACGTAGATAATTTTGGAGACCACACTGCCTTTCCATGACGATAAAATAAAAGTTCAAAATAGGGATAAAATCCGTTTTAATAGACAGTGTATAGAAAATCACAAAAATACCAGATATTTCGGTCACATATATCCAGTATATCCAGTTTAGGTTCCCGTTCTGTCGGGATATTTTTGCTATTCAAGTTTTGCTGGGTCAAGTTAATAACCTTCTTCTAAACCCGTTTGTATTCATCAAAAGATTCCACTTTTTTGTTCAGTAAGATTTCTTCTGCGTAGCTAATTCTCGGTAATCTTACAGTCCAGCCTTAATTTCTGTTTAGTTGGGGTATTTTTAATTGCGGATTTAAGTCAAATAATTCAGTTCCATTTTACGTAGATAATTTCGGAGACCACACTGCCTTTCCATGACGATAAAATAAAAGTTCAAAATAGAAATAAAATCCTCTACATCTGGAAATAGGACAGAAATGGAGTTACTGGAAAACGAGAAATCATTGAGAACAAGTAATTACTTCATTAAAAACATGAAAAGAAATCATAAAAAAAAATTAAGACTTAGTACTTTTTATAATAATATTCTTACTGTAGCTAGATAGGTCAAATCGGTTGTAGTTTAGTCATATAAGTTAGTAGGGGGAGGGATCAGCTCTAAGAATCATTTATTTGTTTTAACTTTTTACTTCCAATATTTAGATCAAAACTCCAATATACCTCCTGATTCTTTTATTCGTAATTGAAACGCCCAGTGAGTGCTGATTACGTACTATTCCTTGCGTTTTGGATTCACATACAACCCATAAATGTAGAGGCGCCTTTAGATACGAGTGCATTACCCTGGTGACTTATCGCTATTTTCATTTTTCTAAATATTTCTTTTAACAGACACCGAAAAAAGAATTAAATAAATATGCTGAGGATTATTACTGTTATTAGTTGTATTTCACGTATAGTTAGCTCTACTTGTGTGACATTTATCTGTGCATCAGCATGGTGAACGAAATGTCTGCTCTAAGTGGGACAAAGTGAATCCGAAAAATATATACATATTTTTCTCACAATTTAGAAACTTTATGATCACAGATGCGCGGTGCAAACTCATACTCTTTATCTACTGTTATCAGTTTTAATAGTCAGGACTAGGACACCCATCTTCGCTTGACGAAGGGAATTTTAGATATAAGAAATATGCAATGCCCCCCCCCCCTCAAGAACTAAATACCTCCCATACCCTGATTTACAAAAAAAGCTTTTGTGTAATTTTTTTAGATTCCGGTTTTCTTTTTAACAAAGATACAAAGGGGAAGGTAATTATCAAACTCTTGGTATCAATTTTTCCCGTCCAATTGGCATCAGGGTTGCCAACTTTTTGGTCAATGAATATGTCCCTTGAGCATCCACAAATGTGTCCTTTTCAGCCAAATTATGTCCATTTGTTGTCTATAATATGTCCATAATTATGTCCATCTGGAAATCTCAGAAACTAGTTTTTCTACGACTTGTAAACCTCTATCAAAGTGGTCAGTTAACATCGAATATAATGAAAACGAAAAAGATTGATCTAGTATATCCATGTACAATGAACTATTGTGAAAGCACAAAAGTCATAAAAACATATAAACAGTAAAAACTACTTATGGGAGCTTAAGGCTCATCTTCCTACGAGAATTTTTCTTGACAGGTATGATCGGCATGAGGGTCAGCATTTTCACTTCTTTTGGTAGCTTTTTGCCAACCAAAGTACTTTTTGTGCATGTCATAAGGTACAATCCAAGAGTCAAGCAATGTTGCCGAGCGCTAGGTAAGCTGGGTTGCCCTTCAATCACTTTTGACTCTTGAAAAGAGCACTAGAACTTCCAATGTTCTGTCGAATGAGCTCGTTTCGAAGTTTCTACGACAACCCCATCTATGTGAAGTGCCTTGGTAAAAACAAATATACTAATATACATTGCCCACATCGCTCTTCACATCAGCAGTGCTATTGCGCGGCCTATAATTTATGGTTGTTTTGAGTTTTAATCATTATAGGAATTTATATCTCGTATATGGATTCTTTGGATTATTTCTATCAAAATGGCTGTCTCACAAGAGGGTGTCAGGTGGGGGGGGGGCTTTTTGTCCTCATATCACTGTTGGATCTTAGAAAGGAAATGGAACTTTCAATTTCAAATCAAATGAGCCCCATCTGAAGCTTATAAACCACCCATTGCTTAAAATTTTAAATGCCCTCGGGGCATGTAAGTAGGGTAAGAGGTACCATTTTGCCTGCGCCCCTAGGAATTTCAACGTTATTTGCTTGCGCCTCGACACCTTTTCAAAGAGATTCAGAGCTCCCTCACATGGCCTTCTGGATTCTGACGGAGGTATAGCAATTACAAGCAATTCCGGGCCAACCAGACATGTTTCTAGGCCAACCAGACAGGTTCCTGGTGGGTATAGAATTTGAGAGTTGATAAAGTGAAATTATGTCACTATTCTAGTTTTTCTAAAAACCGGTATTGCCTATAACTTAATAAAGGGTTAGGGTGATTAGCGATTACGAGCGAGGATAGTATGAATTGCTTGTGAAAAACCTGGATGAATTAGTTGAAAATAAAGTTTTAACCAGAAATGTCTGAAAAGTGACGATAGAATGATATTGTGACTTGACCTAGCTTTACCTCTCGGATGTGGTCTGTATAATACACAAGTGACGTTTGAAAAGTATTGTTAATTTAAAATAGGATCTAACGTTCCCTTCGTTCCCCCATTTCTGAAGGCAGGGGAGGGTAGGAGAGGGGGAGGGGGAGTCAATTTTGGAGGGAAAACCAAAAATACTCAGAATCGAAAATAAACGGGAATATGCCTCAAGGGGAAGGCTCAGAGGCCCTTCGTTCCCCCATTTCTGAGAGCAGGGGAGGGGGAGGGGGGAGTCACTTTTGGAGGGAAAAACAAAAATACTCAGAATTGAAAATAAATGAGATATATATTATGGCCAAGGCACAGAGGTCCCTTGTTCCTCCATTTCTGAGGGGCAGGAGAGGGAGGGGGTCAATTTTGGAGGGAAAACCAAAAATACTCAGAATCGAAAATAAACGGGAATCTGCCTAAAGGGGAAGGCTAAGAGGCCCCTTCGTTCCCACATTTCTGAGGGCAGGGGAGGGAGAGGGGGAGTCAATTTCAGAGGGAAAACCAAAAAATAATCAGAATCGAAAATAAACAGGATCTGTCTCATGGGCAAAGCTCAGAGGTCCTTCGTTCCTCCATTTCTGAGGGGCAGGAGAGGGAGGGGTCAATTTTGGAGGGAAAACCAAAAATACTCAGAATCGAAAATAAACGAGAATCTGCCTCAAGGGGAAGGCTCAGAGGCCCCTTCGTTCCCACATTTCTGAGGGCAGGGGAGGGAGAGGGGGAAGTCAATGTCAGAAGGAAAACCAAAAAATACTCAGAATCGAAAATAAACAGGATCTGTCTCATGGGCAAAGCTCAGAGGTCCTTCATTCCACCATTTCTGAGGGGCAGGAGAGGGCGGGGGTCAATTTTGGAGGGAAAACCAAAAATACTCAGAATCGAAAATCAAAGGGAATCTGCATCATGGGGAAGGCTCTGAGGCCCCTTCGTTCCCACATTTCTGTGGGCTGGGGTGGGAGAGGGGAGTCAATTTCAGAGTGAAAACCAAAAAATAATCAGAATCGAAAATAAACAGGATCTGTCTCATGGGTAATGCTCAGAGGTCCTTCGTTCCTCCATTTCTGAGGGGCAGGAGAGGGAGGGGGTCAATTTTGGAGGGAAAACCAAAAATACTCAAAATCGAAAATAAACGAGAATCTGCCTCAAGGGGAAAGCTCAGAGGCCCCTTCGTTCCCACATTTCTGAGGGCAGGGGCGGGAGAGGGGGAGTCAAGTTCAGAAGGAAAACCAAAAAATACTCAGAATCGAAAATAAACAGGATCTGTATCATGGGCAAAGCTCAGAGGTCCTTCGTTCCTCCATTTCTGAGGGGCAGGAGAGGGAGGGGTCAATTTTGTAGGGAAAACCAAAAATACTCAGAATATAAATAAACGAGAATCTGCCTCAAGGGGAAGGCTCAGAGGCCCCTTCGTTCCCACATTTCTGAGGGCAGGGGAGGGAGAGGGGGAGTCAATTTCAGAGGGAAAACCAAAAAATACTCAGAATCGAAAATAAACAGGATCTGTCTCATGGGCAAAGCTCAGAGGTCCTTCGTTCCTCCATTTCTGAGGGGCAGGAGAGGGAGGGGGTCAATTTTGGAGAGAAAACCAAAAATACTCAGAATCGAAAATAAACGGGAATCTGCCTCAAGGGGAAGGCTCAAAGACCCTTCGTTCCCACATTTCTGAGGGCAGGGGGGAGAGGGGGAAGTCAATTTCAGAGGGAAAACCAAAAAATACTCAGAATTGAAAATAAACAGGATCTGTCTCATGGGCAAAGCTCAGAGGTCCTTCGTTCCTCCATTTCTGAGGGGCAGGAGAGGGAGGGGGTCAATTTTGGAGGGAAAACCAAAAATACTCAGAATAGAAAATAAACGGGAATCTGCCTCAAGGGGAAGGCCCAGAGGCCCCTTCATTCCTCCATTTCTGAGGGGCAGGAGAGGGAGGGGGTCAATTTTGTAGGGAAAACCAAAAATACTCAGAATCGAAAATAAATGAGATCTGCCTCAAGGGGAAGACTCAGAGGCCCTTCGTTCCCACATTTCGGAGGGCAGGGTAGGGGGGAGGTCAATTTTGGAGGGAAACCCAGAAAATGCTCAGAATCGAAAATAAAGCATGATCTGCCTCAAGGGGAAGCCCCAGAGGCCCTTCGTTCCCCAATTTCTGAGGGCAGGGGGGGTCAATTTTGGAGGGAAAATCAAAAATACTCAGAATTTAAAATATATGGGATCTGCCTCAAGGGGAAGGCTCAGTTGATTTTTTGTCGTGTTACTTAGGTAATAAAGGAACATTTAGTATTTTTTTTTTCTAATGTAAGTGTTTTTTTAAGAAAATGGCCCATCTTTAACAAATATAGCCTTAGCTATTTAAAACTCTGCATAAATTCTTGATTTTTTGTCGTGTTACTTAGGTAATAATGGAACATTTAGTATTTTTTCTAATGTAATTGTTTTCTTAAGAAAATGGCCCATCTTTAACAAATATAGCCTTAGCTAGTTAAAACTGCGCATAAATTCTTGATTTTTTGTCGTGTTACTTAGGTAATAATGGAACATTTAGTATTTTTGTCTAATGTAATTGTTTTCTTAAGAAAATGGCCCATCTTTAACAAATATAGCCTTAGCTAGTTAAAACTGCGCATAAATTCTTGATTTTTTGTCGTGTTGCTTAGGTAATACTGGAACATTTAGTATTTTTTTTTCTAATGTAAGTGTTTTCTTAAGAAAATGGCCCATCTTAATTTATTCCTCTTATTATATGAACGAGGAGGTTTTTTTAACAAATATAGCCTTAGCTAGTTAAAACTGCGCATAAATTCTTGATTTTTTGTCGTGTTACTTAGGTAATACTGGGACATTTAGTAATTTTTTGTTCTAATTCTAGTGTTTTCTTAAGAAAATGGCCCATCTTTAAAAAATATATCCTTAGCTAGTTAAAACTTTGCATAAATTTTTGATTTTTTGTCGTGTTACTTAGGTAATACTGGGACATTTAGTATTTTTTTTTTCTAATGTAAGTGTTTTCTTAAGAAAATGGCCCATCTTTAACAAATATAGCCTTAGCTAGTTAAAACTGTGCA
Source organism: Artemia sp. Qi Xiang Cuo (assembly GCF_049724085.1). NCBI lineage: Eukaryota > Metazoa > Arthropoda > Branchiopoda > Anostraca > Artemiidae > Artemia > Artemia sp. Qi Xiang Cuo. The sequence continues at coordinate 7,988,556 of NC_142811.1, forward strand.
TAAATTCTTGATTTTTTGTCGTGTTGCTTAGGTAATAATGGGACATTTAGTATTTTTTTTCTAATGTAAGTGTTTTCTTAAGAAAATGGCCCATCTTTTACAAATATAGCCTTAGCTAGTTAAAACTGAGCATAAATTCTTGATTTTTTGTCGTTTTACTTAGGTAATAATGGAACATTTAGTATTTTTGTCTAATGTAAGTGTTTTCTTAAGAAAATTGCCCATCTTTAACAAATATAGCCTTAGCTAGTTAAAACTGAGCATAAATTCTTGATTTTTTTTGTCGTGTTGCTTAGGTAATAATGGAACATTTAGTATTTTTTGTAATTTAAGTGTTTTCTTAAGAAAATGACCCATCTTTATCAAATATAGCCTTAGCTAGTTAAAACTGCGCATAAATTATTTATTTTTTGTCTTGTTACTTAGGTAATAATGGAACATTTATTATTTTTTTCTAATGTAACTGTTTTCTTAAGAAAATGGCCCATCTTTAACAAATATAGCCTTAGCTAGTTAAAACTGCGCATAAATTCTTGATTTTTTGTCGTGTTACTTAGGTAATAATGGGACATTTAGTATTTTTTTTTTAATGTAAGTGTTTTCTTAAGAAAACGGCCCATATTTAACAAATATAGCCTTAGATAGTTAAAACTGCGCATAATTTCTTGATTTTTTGTCTTGTTACTTAGGTAATAAAGGAACATTTAGTATTTTTTTTGTAATGTAAGTGTTTTTTTAAGAAAATGGCCCATCTTTAACAAATATAGCCTTAGCTAGTTAAAAATGCGCATAAATTCTTGATTTTTTGTCATGTTACTTAGGTAATAAAGGAACATTTAGTATTTTTTTCTAATGTAAGTGTTTTCTTAAGAAAATGGCCCATCTTTAACAAATATAGCCTTAGCTAGTTAAAACTGCGCATAAATTCTTGATTTTTTTTCGTGTTACTTATGTAATAATGGAACATTTATTTTTTTTTATAATGTTAATGTTTGTTCTAAAGAAAATGACCCATCTTTAAGTAATATAGCCTTAACTTGTTAAAACTGCATATAAATTCTTTATTTTTTGGTAAGAGTTTTCTTAATAAAATCGCCTATCTTTTAAAAATATATACTAAGCTATTTTTTCTAATGTAAGTGTTTTCTTAAGAAAATGACCCATCTTTAAAAAATAGAGCCTTAGCTAGTTAAAACTGCGCATAAATTCTTGATTTTCTGTCTTGTTACTTAGGTAATAATGGAACATTTAGTATTTTTTCTAATGTAAGTGTTTTTCTTAAGAAATTCCCACTGGAGGTTTTATGACTCCTCCCCACAATGAATTCAGATGGTTTTAGGACTCATCTCACAATTATCAAAAATTGTAAGTAAGTAGCAAATTCTTTCTTGAATGCGCCTCCTGGATAAATAAAAAAAGACATTTCATTCAAGAAATTATGATAAAATTCTAAGTAAGCAACAAACTCTTTCTTGAAGTTACCTCATGGATACACAATGCAGAAATTTCATTTAAGAAATAATCCAAAAATTGTAAGAAAGTAGCAAATTCATTCAAAAAAATGTTAATACGTTTAAGCAATAAATATCTATAAGCTTAACTCGTCTTTATTAGTTGGAATAGTTTGATTCATTTCACTAAATTATGAAGAAATTGTAAGTAAGTAACAATAGCTTTCTTGAATTCGCTTCCTGGACACAATACAGATATTTAATTCAAGAAATCATAATAATATTGCAAGTAAGTAATAAAGTCTTTATTGTTTTCACCTATTGGATACACAATGCAGAAATTTCATTTAAGAAATTATCAAAAATTGTAAGTAAGTAGCAAATTCTTTCTTGAATTCGCCTCCTGGATAAATAAAAAAGACATTTCATTCAAGAAATTATGACAAAATTCTAAGTTAGCAACAAACTCTTTCTTGAAGTCACCTCATGGATACACAATGCAGAAATTTCTTTTAAGAAATTATCAAAAATTGTAAGTAAGTAGCCAATTCTTTCTTGAATTCGCCTCCTGAGTAAATAAAAAAGACAGTTCATTAAAGAAATTATGACAAAATTTTAAGTAAGTAACGAACTCTTTCTTGAAGTTACCTCATGGATACACAATGCAGAAATTTCATTTCAGAAATTATGAAAATATTGTAGGCAAGTAACAAACTCTTTCATGAAGTCACCTCGTGGATAGACAATGCAGAAATTTCATTAAAGAAATTATGAAAAAAATTGTAAGTAAGTAGCAAATTCTTTGTTGAATTCACCTGCTGTATAAACAAAAAAAACATTTCATTCAAGAAATTATGACAAAAGTACAAGTAAGTTACAAACTCTTTATTGTTTTCATGACTTACATACACGATGTAGAAATTTAATTCAAGAAATTATGAAAACATTCTAAGTAAATAGAAATTTCTTTCTCGAATTCAACTCTTGGATACACAATACGGAAATTTCATTCAAGAATTTATGAAAAAATTGTAAGCAAGTAACAAACTCTTTCCTGAAGTCACCTCGTAACTTTTTTTTTCTCTTTATCACAAACAATTTTCACTTAGCTACACGATGTAGAAATTTAATTCAAGAAATTATGAAAAAATTTTGAGTAAGTAACAATTTCTTTCTTGAAGTCCACTCTTGGATACACAATACGGAAATTTCATTCAAGAAATTATGAAAATATTTGTAAGTAAGTAACAAGCTCTTTATTGATTTCACCTCTTGAATATACAGTACAGATACTTCATTCAAGAAACGTGATTAAACACGTTTTGAAACTACATGCTATTTGCTTGCCTTTCCTTGGCACCTTTCCAAACGAGCGGGGATGCCCCACTGGTTCCTACACATTGCAAAAAAGTAAGCGGTACGAAAACTCCACGTTTTCAACCAGACTGGTTTTTTAGACAACACCCATTTTTTAGGGACCAATCAGAGACAGCGGAGGTTGCTCAATATACAATAACTTGATTGGTGATTGGTTACACACCGCAACGGCGCATACATAGTGAGGGAGATATGCAAAGTCGACATAGCTTTATTTCATTTTTTTTAAGGTTAATTTAGACGAGGTTACGTGCGCGCACGTGAAAACACTTAAATTAGAAAAAATACTAAATGTTCTATTATTACCTAAGTAACACGACAAAAAATCAAGAATTTATGCGCAGTTTTAACCAGCTAAGGCTAAATTTGTTAAAGATGGGCCGTTTTCTTAAGAAAACACTTACATTAGAAAAAAAATACTAAATGTACCATTATTACCTAAGTAACACGACAAAAAATCAAGAATTTATGCGCAGTTTTAACTAGCTAAGGCTATATTTGTTAAAGATGGGGCATTTTCTTAAGAAAACACTTACATTAGAAAAAAATACTAAATGTTCCATTATTACCTATGTAACACGACAAAATATCAAGAATTTATGCGCAGTTTTAACTAGTTAAGGCTATATTTTTTAAAGATGAGCCATTTTATTAAGAAAACACTTGCATTAGAAAAAATACTAAATGTTCCATTATTACCTAAGTAACACGACAAAAAATCAAGAATTTATGCACAGTTTTAACTAGCTAAGGCTATATTTGTTAAAGATGGGCCATTTTCATAAGAAAACAATTAAATTATAAAAAAAAATACTAAATGTCCCATTATTACATAAGTAAAACGACAAAAATCAAGAAATTATGCACAGTTTTTACTATCTAAGGCTATATTTGTTAAAGATGGGCCATTTTCTTAAGAAAACAATTACATTAGAAAAAATACTAACTGTTCCATTATTACCTAAGTAACACTACAAAAAATAAAGAATTTATGTGAAGTTTTAACTAGCTAAGGCTGCATTTGATACAGATGGACCATTTTATTAAGAAAACACTTGCATTAGAAAAAATACTAAATGTTCCATTATTATCTAAGTAACACGACAAAAAATCAAGAATTTATGCACAGTTTTAACTAGCTAAGGCTATATTTGTTAAAGATGGGCCATTTTCTTAAGAAAACAATTACATTAGAAAAAATACTAAATGTTCCATTATTACCTAAGTAACACGACAAAAAATCAAGAATTTATGCACAGTTTTAACTAGCTAAGGCTATATTTGTTAAAGATGGGCCATTTTCTTAAGAAAACACTTACATTAGAAAATAAAATACTAACTGTTCCATTATTACCTAAGTAACACGACAAAAAATCAACTGAGGCTTCCCATTGAGGCAGATCCCATATATTTTCGATTCTGAGGATTTTTGATTTTCCCTACAAAACTGACCCTCCCTGCCCTCAGAAATGGGGGAAGGAATGGCCACTGGGGCTGCCCCATGAAGCAGATCATGCTTTATTTGTGATTATGAGCATTTTTTGGTTTTCCCTCCAAAATTGACCTCCCCCCTACCCAGCCCTCAGAAAAGTGGGAACGAAGGGCCTCTGAGTCTTCCCCTTGAGGCAGATCTCATTTATTTTAGATTCTGAGTATTTTTGGTTTTACCTCCAAAATTGACCCCCTCCCTCTCCTGCCCCTCAGAAATGGAGGAACGAAGGGGCCTCTGAGCCTTCCCCTTGAGGCAGATTCCCGTTTATTTTCGATTCTGAGTATTTTTGGTTTTCCCTCCAAAATTGACCCCCTCCCTCTCCTGCCCCTCAGAAATGGAGGAACGAAGGACCTCTGAGCTTTGCCCATGAGACAGATCCTGTTTATTTTCAATTCTGAGTTTTTTTTGGTTTTCCCTCTGAAATTGTCTTCCCCCACTCCCCCCAGCCCTCAGAAATGTGGGAACAAAGGGTCTTTGAGCCTTCCCCATGAGGCAGATTCCCGTTTATTTTCGATTCTGAGTATTTTTGGTTTTCCAACCAAAATTGACCCCTCCCTCTCCTGCCCCTCAGAAATGGAGGAACGAAGGACCTATGAGCTTTGCCCATGAGACAGATCCTGTTTATTTTCGAGTCTGAGTATTTTTGGTTTTCCCTCTGAAATTGACTTCCCCCTCTCCCTCCCCTGCCCTCAGAAATGTGGTAACGAAGGGTCTTTGAGCCTTCCCCTTGAGGCAGATTCCTGTTTATTTTCGATTCTGAGTATTTTTGGTTTTCCCTCCAAAATTGACCCCTCCCTCTCCTGCCCCTCAGAAATGGCGGAACGAAGGACCTCTGAGCTTTGCCCATGAGACAGATCCTGTTTATTTTCGATTCTGAGTATTTTTTGGTTTTCCCTCTGAAATTGACTCCCCCTCTCCCACCCCTGCCCTCAGAAATGTGGGAACGAAGGGGCCTCTGAGCCTTCCCCTTGAGGCAGATTCTCGTTTATTTTCGATTCTGAGTATTTTTGGTTTTCCCTCCAAAATTGACCCCTTCCTCTCCTGCCCCTCAGAAATGGAGGAACGAAGGACCTGTGAGCTTTACCCATGAGACAGATCCTGTTTATTTTCGATTCTGATTATTTTTTGGTTTTCCCTCTGAAATTGACTCCCCCTCTCCCTCCCCTGCCCTCAGAAATGTGGGAACGAAGGGGCCTTTTAGCCTTCCCCTTGAGGCAGATTTCCGTTTATTTTCGATTCTGAGTATTTTTGGTTTTCCCTCCAAAATTGACCCCCTCCCGCTCCTGCCCCTCAGAAATGGAGGAACAAAGGACCTCTGAGCCTTGGCCATAATATATATCTCATTTATTTTCAATTCTGAGTATTTTTGTTTTTCCGTCCAAAATTGACTTTCCCCCCCTCCCCCTCCCCTGCTCTCAGAAATGGGGGTTTGAAGGGCCTCTGAGCCTTCCCCTTGAGGCAGATTCCCGTTTATTTTCGATTCTGAGTATTTTTGGTTTTCCCTCCAAAATTGACTCCCCCTCCCCCTCTCCTACCCTCCCCTGCCCTCAGAAATAGGGGAACGAAAGGAAACGTTAGATTTTAAATTGACAATACTTTTCAAGCGTTACTTGTGTATTATACAGACCACATATGAGAGGTAAAAGCTAGGTCAGGTCACAATGTCCTTCTATCATTACTTTTCAGACATTTCTTGCTAAAACTTTATTTTCTAATAATTCATCTGGAGTTTTTCACATATGACTCATTCCATCTTCGCTTTTCATGACTAATCACCTTAACCCTTTATTAAGTTATATACAATTCCTGTTTAGAAAAAACTAAAATAGTGACATCTTTTTACTTTATCAACTCTCAAATTCTCTACCCACCAGAAACCTGTCTGTTTGGCATAGAAACATGTCTGGTTGGCCCGCAATTGCTTGTAATTGCTATACCTCCGTCAGAATCTAGAAGGCCATGTGAGGGAGCTCTGAATCTCTTTGAAAAGGTGTCGAGGCGCAAGCAAATAACGTTGAAATTCCTAGGGGCTCAGGCAAAATGGTACCTCTTACCCTACTCATGTAAACAATGCTGAACAAAATAGAGGTCTACAAATTTTCATTGGATGCTGATTTTCGGAAATGATAGGCGTGGTGGGGGGGGGTTATCCTCAAATCACTTTTGACTCTTATAAATAGCACTAAACTTCGATCAAATGAGCCCAATCTGAAGTTTATACGACTATCCATCCATAAAACCTTGTATACCCCGGGGAATAACTTACAACTCTTGTCCCAGGGCTCTTAGGGGGTTGTGTCGACGATGAGAGCATTGCTATATGTTCTTCAGACCATTTTCATTAAAATGACTATCTCAAAGTTTTTGTTGGATGTATTTAGGGAAAAAAGACGTGGGTGGAGGGGGGTAGCTTGTTTGCTTCTGACCACTTCTGACTCTTAAAAATGGCACTAGAAATTCTGATTCTCAATCCTGTGAGTCCCCTCCAAAGTTTATAAAACCAACCCTTCCATAAAAATCTTAAATGTTAATAATGGGGAACTAGTATAACTCGTAGCCCTTGCCCTGAAAGCTTTAGGGGTGGTATCATCCACAAAAACATAATTAATGGACCTTTCAAATATGCTGAACAAAATAGTAATCTCAAAATTTTGATTGAACATGTTTGGGAAAATATTGGGGGGGGGGTGGCTTTTCACCCTCCAATCACTTATGATTCTTAGAAAGGGCATTAGAACTTTCAATTTCCAATCGAGTTCGCTTTCGAAGTTTCAACGGCAACCCTATCTACACGAAGGGCCTTGGTCAGAAGTAAAAAATAAATTGTGACCTTATCGCTCTTTCCTTCATTAAATAAAAAAAACTAGTTTTTTCTACTTAAGGTAAGGAGCAACATTAAAACTTAAAACGAACAGAAATTATTCCGTATATTAGGGGAGCTGTCCCTTTCTCAATACCCCTCTCTTCACGTTAAAATTTTTTAAAAGTACATTTAAAAAGGTTTTGACGGCCCCTGTGTTTCAAGAATTGCTCTTAAAAAAAATAGACAAAAGGCCAAACATTAGCGTAGAGAGAGGGATATTGAGGAGGGAGTAATCCCCGTCATATACGGAATAATTTCAGTTTGTTTTAAGTTTTAATGTCGCTTTTAACTTTCGGTAGAAAATACATTTTTTTTTTTATTTCTGATCGTTTTTCAGATAATCCCAGGAAGTCCACCCCATTTGTGGAAAATCCCCTATGAACAATTCCTGTATATAAAGTTCTTACCATGACAAAATCATCTGCCAAGAAATTACCCCCGGACAATTCCATCCCTGCTGAAAATTCTTTCCAGAATTTTTTTTTGCTTACAATTCTGCCGGAAAAACACTCCTAGCATACTTTTATTTTAAGAAAGACTTGTTTTCATTTAGTTTCTGATCCTTTTCAAGGTCATTGGAGAAGGTGTGGAAAATACCCCCCCCCCCCCTAGAAAGTTTCTTCCCCAGAAATTTCCCATGGAGAATTTCTCCTGGTGATATTTCCCCATGGAAAATTCTCCCATGAAAACCCTCCCCATAAGGATCCTCAGAGAATTCCAACTTCGCTGAAAACTTCCCCTTGACAATTCCCTCAAAGTGTTTCCACATGTACAATTGGATCAACGACAAGAAAGTAAGACAAATAATACAAATTTTGTATACGAATTCTGGCAAAATCTCCCCATGTAAAATTTTGCCTGAAAAGTTCACCCCCAGAAACTTCCCATCCCAATGGGAAATTTTTTTTTACATAGAAATCCATCCCCAGAAGATATCCTTCCCCCCTTGGAAAATGTCGGTATACTTCCCTATAACAAATACTATATGTAAACAATGGGCAAATTTAATAACTTGCGGCCCTTCCTCTGGTGGCTATGAGGGGTCATCTCATCTCCAGAGACATATCTATTGTACCTTTCAACTACACTGAACAAAATGGCTTTCTAAAAATCTTGACCAGACGACTTTCAGGGAAAAAGGGTGTGGGATTGGGGCTAGCTGTCCTCCAATTAAAAGGACATTTAAAAAGGACACTAGATCTTTTAATTTTTGTTTGAACGAGCCATCTTACGATATTCCAGTACCATTGATTTGATACGATCACCCCTGTAAAAAGCAGCACCAACAACAAATTAACACAAATCCGTGATCCTTCTTCTTGAAAACACTATAAAATTTCACATTTTTATAGATAGGAGCCTGGAACCACGACAGTAGGGTTCTCTAATACGCTGAATGTGATGGCGTGATTTCCATTAAGATCATTTGACTTTTAGGGGGTGTTTTTCACCTTTTTCAAAAAATTGGCAAATTTTCTGAGGCCTGTAGCTTTTGATGGCTAACACTAAACTTAATGAATATATATATTTGGAATCAGCGCAATAAACTAATTCTTTTGATACATCTATTGATATCAAATTGATTTCAGATTGTCAAGACCCCAAATTTTTTCCTTTGTTAACTTTTCGTTTTCAGTTAGTAATACTTGATAAATAGACAAATGTTTTTGCTTGACTATTGGAAGCCGGAAGCGATTGTTAACGAAAAAGGTGCCTACTTGCCAATTATTTTGACTGTAGCGTAAAAGCAAGAGGAAATAAAATCGTTTATAGATGAAATAAAACGAACTTGTAAAGAATTTCAAGAGTATTTTCATATTGTTGTCTGCGGTAAAGAGCATGCGACTCCGGAAAATACTGTATAAAGCATAAAAAGTTGGTAGAAAGTAAGTAGTTAAGTAAATTAAGTGCTAGATAAGTAGTTTTAACTCTACTTTGGTGATAAATGTTTTTTTTTTTTTTTACAAAAATATGTATCCACCAGGGAAATATTCTATTTTTGTCATAAATTTGCAAAATATGTCCCTTTTATGTCCCAAATTTCTAAAATATGTCCCTTTTTTGCCCTATTATGTCATTGTGTCCCGGCACATAGGAATATGTCCTTTGAACATAAAATATGTCCAGTTGGCAACCCTGTTTGGCATTCCTGGAAAGTTTTAATCAATTAAGACTTCTACCAAAATGCCGCCAAGAACTGTTCAGATTTTCTAAATATTCCAAATCAAATAATGCTCAACGAGTAAGTTTTGTAATTCACATATTTTTCTCGAATATTTTAAATTAAAAAACTATTGCTATTTCAAATGCAAGGGAAATTTCCATGGAGATTCTCCACAAAGGAGAATTTTCGCAGGGGTAAGGCGGGATTTGGCCGCATAGTTTTTTCATTCCCATTTTTTTAATGAATTAAATTTTTTCCGCAAAATAAGTTTTTCAAAAAAAAGTAAACTACTCCATTAAACTAAAAATGAGCAAAAAATAGAATCAAATAATCTACCAAACATAAAACTGCCACAAATCAGTATCAATAAATAAATGAAACCCAAAACAAACAGAAATTAAAATAAATAACAGAGTCAAACTGGAAACGAGCAGAAATTAATATGAATGGCGTTCCAAACCCCTAGGCTTTGTAAAAACCAGAATACAACTTTTACCTTGCAGAAAAAATTCTTTTAAATGTTTTTATTTTTATAACTTTAAGAAATCAAAATTTAATTGAGATTTTAAGGAATAAATATCAGCAAAAATTCCGAAAAAATACAAATGAATTGGCATTATCAGTTTAAGACACGTATGCTGATATTTATTCCTGAAAATCTTGATTAATTTCTGATTTCTTTAACTTATAAAAGTGAAAACACTTAAAAGAGTTGTTTTCAGCAAAGGACAAATTATATTCTGGCTTTTAGAAACCACGTTATCATATCTTATAGGTTGTCAAAAGTCCGTATCAGTAATGCTTCAGGACCGGTTGATGGTATTAAGTTAAAAATTTCAACGTGAGTTGAAGGGGATGTTGAAAAGAAAGATGCTATTTGCATACTGCTGCTAATGCTACTACAACTATTGCTAAGCATAATTACTGAACCTTTCAAAACTTTCTTTGGATTTTGGTTATGGGTAGTGATGGGCATGGGGAGGGGGGTTCTCTCAAATCACTTTGAATTTTAGAATGGGCACTATAATGTCAACTTTAAAATCAGATGTGACCCATCTGAATTTAATACGACCACCTATTAAATAAAAACCGTATGTGCCCCCGGGGCATAGCTTAAAGCCCTTGCCCCTGGGCTCTGAGGGGTTGTGCCAACCCTGGAAGCATTTAAAAATGTTCTTTTGACTATTTTAAACAAAATTGCCATCGCAAAATTTTGATCAGATGCATTTGATGAAAAGAGGGGTAGTTTGATAAGGCATGCTACTTCACCTCCATGCCTATTGAGTCTTACAAGGGAACCAGAGCATCCAAATTCAACCAAACGAGCCACCTCCAAAGCTTATACAACCATCCCTCCCATAAGAAACTTAAATACCCAGGGGCATAACTTACAACCCTCACCAACAGGCTCTGGGGGTTTATATCAACCTCAAAAGCTGTGTTATATGATATTTGGACGATTTTGAATAAAAGGACTGTCTCAATATATCTATTGAATAAATCGCAGGAAAAAACGACTTGTTTGTGTGTGTGTGGGAGGGGGGGGGATTGTAGCTGTGGTTTGGTCCCTTTGACTCTTAAAAAGGGCACTAGAACATATGATCAAGAATCCAATGAGTCCCCTCCAAAGCATATACGACCAGCTTTTTATAAGAGCCTTACGTGCCCCAAGGGCATAACTTACAGTACTTTTCCTAAGAGCCTTGAGGGGGGGGCGGGGTGTATTCCTCACAGATATAACTTTCGAAACCTTCAACTACGATGAATAGAATTGTTATCTCAAAATTTTGATTGGAGGGGTTAAGGTAAATGCTGAGTGTGGAGGGGAGGGGCTGTTTGATCCTAAATCACTTTGACTCTTAAACAGGGCACAATAACTTCCAATTTCAAATGAAATAAGCCACATCTGATGTTTATACGACCACCCATTCAATAAAAACCTTAGATGCCCTCATAAAATAGCTTACAACCCTATCCCCAGGGCGCTGGAGGTTGTGTCATTCCTAGAGACATTATTATACGTTCTTCGGACTATTTAAAAAATAATTACTATGTCAATATTTCAATGAGATGCGTTTGGTGAAAGGAGGGGATGTAGGATAGTGGGGGGCTAAATGCCATCCACCACTTTTGACGCTTAAAAAGGAACTAGAACTTTCAATTTCCAACCAAATGAGCCTCTTCTAACGTTCAGAAACCATCCCTTCCTTAAACACCCCTGGGCATAACTTATAACCCTTACCCCTAATCTCTGGGATTTGGTTTAATCCAAAAACCTTTATTATATGGTATTTAGACTTTTTTGAATAGAATGGTTATTTAAAGATTTCTATTAGATACATTCTGGCACAATACGACGTGTATGTAGGGGGGGGGTTAGCTGCCCTCCGATCACATTGACTCTTAAAAAGAACACTATAGTGTCTGATTACCAATCCAATTAGCCCTTTTTGGAGTTTAGACCACTCTTTTTATAAGAGCCTTATATGCCCCAGGGCATAACTTACAAATCTTGCCCTGAGGGCTGGGGGGATTTGTTATCCTCAAAGACATAACTTCCAGACCTCTCAAACATGTTGAACAAAATAGCTATCTAAAAATTATTATTGGAAGTGTTTATGGAAATGATGGGGATGGGGGGGGGGGTCATTTGCCTTTTGATCACTTTCGACTAATAAAAACGGCCCTAGTCTTCCCAATTTCCAATCGAGTGAGCTCAATTTCAAGCTTCTACGACAAAACTTTCTATAAGAATCTTATATGCCCCAAGGGCATAACTTACTACCCTTGTCCCGAGGGATATGGGGGGGGGTGTCATCCTCAAAGCCATGATTTCCAGACCTTTCAACTACGTTCAACAAATGGCCATATCAAAATGCTGATCGGATGCGTTTGGAAAAATGATGGGCGTGGGTGGGGGTAGATTCTCCCTCCAATTACTTTCGACTTCATTCGATTCCCAATCGAATGAGCCCTTTTTGAAGTTTTTACGACAACACTTTCTATAAAATCTTATACGCCCCCAAGGTATAGCTTACAACCTTGGCCCTGAGGGCTTTGGGGGGGGGGTTCATACTCAAAGAATTAAGTTCCGGACCCTTCAACTACGTTCAATAATGGCTATATCAAAATGTTGACCGGAAGTATTTGGGGAAATAATGGGCGTGGGGAGGAATTCGCTCTCCGATCGCTTTTGACTATTAATAAAAGCACTAGCCCTTTCAATTCCCAATTGACTGAGCTCTTTTTGAAGTTTCTACGACAACACTTTCAATAAAAACCTGATACCCCACCGGGGCATAGCTTACTACCTTTGCCCTGAGGGTTCTAGGGGGTTTGTCACCCTCAGACATAATTTCCGGACTTTTTAATTAGGTAGAACAAAATGGCTATATCAAAATTTTGATTGGATTTGTTTGGGGAAATTTTGATTAAATGTGTTTGGGGAACTTTCGACTACTAAAAGAGCACTAGCACTTTCAATTTCCAATCGAATGAGCCCATTTTGAAGTATCTACGACAACGCTTTCTATAAAAACATTATATGCCCCAGGGCATAACATACAAACCTTGCCCTGAGGGGTATGGGGGGTTGTCATCACCAAAGACCTAATTTCCAGAACTTTCAACTACATTCAATAAAATGGCTATATCAAAATGTTGACCGGAAGTGTTTGGGGAAATAATGGGCGTTGGGAGGCATTCGCTCTCCGATCGCTTTTGACTATTAATAAAAGCACTAGCCCTTTCAATTCCCAATTCAATGAGCTATTTTTGAAGTTTCTACGACAACACTTTCAATAAAAAACCTTATATCCCACCATGGCATAGCTTACTACCTTTGGCCTGAGGGCTGTGGGGGGTTTGTCACCCTCAGACATAATTTCCGGACTTTTCAACTACGTAGAACAAAATGACTAAATCAAAATTTTGATTGGATTTGTTTGGGGAACTTTCGATACCCCTACCCCTCGTGCCCTGAGGGGTATGGGGGGTTTTTATCCTCAAAGACCTAATTTCCAGAACTTTCAACTATGTTGAACAAAATGAATATCTTAAATTTTTGATTGGATGTGTTTGGGGAAAAAGCGGGCATTAGAGGGGGGCTAGTCAAACTCAAAACGAGCAGAAATTAACATAAGTCGGGCGCAAAACCAATATGCCTTCCCAAGGCCAGAACAAAATTTGAAAAAAAAATATAAAACTTTAATGAAAGAAATATAAATGTTTTTACTTTTATAACTTTAATAAATCAAATAATATTAACATTTTGATTACTAAATATCAGTATATGTATATTAACCTGACAATACACATTCATTTGTATTTTTTCAGTAAAGTGCAAATTTTGTTCTGTCCTTCGGAAGGCATAGGGGTTTTGCGCACAACTAATGTTAATTTCTGCTCGTTTTGAGTTTGACTCGGTTATTTATTGTAATTTCTGTTCGTTTTGGGTTTCATTTATTTATCAATGCTGATTTGCGGTAGTTTCGCGCTTGGTAGATTATTTGATTTTATTTTTGCTCATATTTTGTTTAATGGAGTTCTTTACTTTTCTTTGAAAAGCTTATTTTGTGGAAAAAGTTTTTTTAATTAATTTCTGTTCGTTTTATATTGACATAGTCTTTTCAGGGAAAAAGAAAATAACACTTTAAATCTTTTCGTTTTTAAAGATTTTATAGTTTGGCCTGCTTTTTGTATGCTGGAGGAAAATTTTTAACAATTTTTAACAACATACACCCTTTTAAGAATTTGGACACAAATAGTACTGTTTAATTTAGTTTCATACCTCCTCTAGTTGACCTGAAATGGAAAAATTGATACCATTCGCAAAAAAATCTGTTTACTTTGTTTGATAGCTTGGATTCACTTAAGCTATTTTGATTTGGTTAAATTTTAAGAGCAGAAGTAGCCCCGTAAGTTTGAACATAATACCCTTAGTCGTTCTAGGGATATTGCTGATATTCCTTATTGGGAATTAGCATTATCACAGTGCATTTTGATTTAATCTTAAGGCAACATTTAGTTTTTAAACATAATGGGCAAATGGGAGGGTGGGCATGGAAGGGTGGGAGTAGATAGGGGATTAGTTGCCCTCCAATCACTTTCGACTATTAAAAAGGGCACCAGCCCTTCCTATTTTCAATCGAATGAGCCCCTTTCGAAGTTCCCACGAGAACTCCTTCGGTACGAAGTGCCTTGGTCTAAACAAAAACAACAACACAAAATATCACTAATCACTTTCGACTATTAAAAAGGGCACTAGCCCTTTGAATTTCAAATCGAATGAACCCGTTTTTGAAGTTTCTACGACAACACTTTCTATAAGAACTTTATATGTCCTCAGGGCATAACTTAAGACCCCTGCCCCGAGGGCTGTGGGGGAGTATTCCCTTCTAAAACATATTTTCTATCTGGAAATCAACTACGCTGAACAATATGGCTATCTCAAAATTGTTATTGGATGTGTTTGGGGGAATAATGGGCGAGGGAGGGGGCTAGTTGCCCTCCAATCACTTTCGACTATTAAAAAGGGCACTAGCCCTTTGAATTTCCAATCGAAAGGGCTTTTTTGAAGTTTCTACGACAACACCTTCTGTAAAAACCTTATATGCCCCCAGGGCATAACTTAAAACCCTTACCCTTAGGGTTGCGGGGGAGTATCCTCCGCAAAAACATATTTTCTATCTGGAAATCAACTACGCTGAACAAAATGGCTATCTCAAAATTTTGATTAGATGTGTTTGGGGGAATGATGGGCGTGGGGGGCTAGTTTCCCTCCTATCACTTTCGACTATTAAAAAGGGCAGTAGCCCTTGGAATTTCCCATTGAATGAGCCTTTTTTGAAGTTTCTACTACAACGCCTTCTATAAAAACCTTATATGCCCCAAGGGCATAATTTAACACCCTTTCCCTGAGGGTTATGGGGGAGTTTCTCCTTCAAAAACATATTTTCTATCTAGAAATCAACTAGTCTACGCTGAACAAAATGGCTATCTCAAAATTTTTGATTGGATGTGTTTGGAGGAATGATGGGCGTCGGGGGGGGGGGGCTAGTTACCCTTCAATCACTTTCGACTATTAAAAAGGGCACTAGCCCTTTGAATTTCCAATCTAATGAGCCTGATTTGAAGCTTCTACGACAACGCCTTCTATAAAAACAATATATTCCCCAGGGCATAACTTAAAACCCTTGCCCTGAGGGTTGTGGGGGAGTATCTTTCTCAAAAACATATTTTCTATCTGGAAATCAACTAGCATACGATTTTTTGTTTTATCATGATTAGCCAGTGTGGTCTCAGAAATGTTTTTAAAAAAAATGGCTATGAGAGGAAATCAACTACGCTGAACAAAATGGCTATCTCAAATTTTTGATTGGATGTATTTGGGGAAATGATGGGCGTGGGGGGCTGGTTGCCCTCCAATCACTTTCGACTATTAAAAAGGGCACTAGCCCTTTGAATTTCCAATCGAATGAGCCTGTTTTGAAGTGGCCACGACAACTCCTTCGATACGAAGTGCCCTGGTCTAAACAACAACAACAACACAAAATATCACTAATCACTTTCGACTATTAAAAATGGCAATAGCCCTTTGAATTTGAAATCGAATGAGCTATTTTTTGAAGTTTCTACGACAACACTTTCTATAAAAACCTTAATTGCCCCCAGGGCATAACTTAAAACCCTTGCCCTGAGGGCTGTAGGGCAGTTTTCTCCTCAAAAACATATTTTCTATCTGGAAATCAACTACGCTGAACAAAATGGCTATCTCAAAATTTTGATTGGATGTGTTTGGGAGAATGATGGGCGCGGGGGGGGGGGGGGGGGGTGGCTAGTTGCCCTCCAATCACTTTCGACTATTTAAAAAGGGCACTAGCCCTTTGAATTTCCAATCGGATGAGCCTTTTTTGAAGTTTCTACGACAACACCTTCTATAAAAACCTTATATGCCGACAGGGCATAATTTAAAACCTTGGCCTGAGGGTTGTGGGGGAGTGTCCCCTTCAAAAACATATTCTCTATCTAGAAATAAACTAACCTACGCTGAACAAAATGGCTAAATAAAAATTTTGATTGGATGCGTTTGGGGGAATGAAGGGCGTGGGGGGGGGCTAGTTGCCCTCCAATCACTTTCGAATATTAAAAATGGCACTAGCCCTTTGAATTTCCAATCGAATGAGCCTGTTTATAAGTATACGACAAAGCCTTCTATAAAAACCTTATATGCACCCAGGGAATAGCTTAAAACCCTTGCCCTGAGGATTGTGGGGGAGTGTCCTCCTCAAAAGAATATTCTCTATCTGGCAATCAACTACGCTGAACAAAATGGGTATCTAAAAATTTTGATTGGATGTATTTGGGGGAATGATGGGCGTGGAGGGGCTAGTTGCCCTCCAATCACTTTCGACTATTAAAAAGGGCACTAGCCCTATGAATTTCCAATCAAATGAGCCCCTTTTAAAGTTACTACGACAACGCCTTCTATAAAAACCTTATATGCCCCCAGGGCATAACTTAAAACCCATGCCCAGAGAGTTATGGGGGAGTGTCCTCCTCAAAAATATATTTTCTATCTGGAAATTAACTACGCTGAACAAATGGCTATCTCAAAATTCTTATTGGATGTGTTTGGGGGAGTGATGGGCGTGGGGGGGGACTATTTGCCCTCCAATCACTTTCGACTATTAAAAAGGGCCCTAGCCCTTTGAATTTCCAATCGAAAAAGCTTTTTTGAAGTTTCTACGACAACGCCTTCTGTAAAAGCGTTATATGCCCCCAGGGCATAACTTAAAACCCTTGCCCCCTTAGGGTTGAGGGGGAGTATCCTCCTCAAAAACATATCTTCTATCTGGAAAACAACTACGCTGAACAAAATGACTATCTCAAAATTCTGATTCGGTGTGTTTGGGGGAGTGATTGGCGTGGGGGGCTAGTTTCCCTTCAATCAATTTCGACTATTAAAAAGGACACTAGCCCTTTGAATTTCCCATCGAAAGGGCCTTTTTTGAAGTTTCTACGACAACGCCTTGTATAAAAACCTTATATGCCCCCAGGGCATAACTTAAAACCCTTGCCCTTAGGGTTGCGGGGGAGTATCCTCCGCAAAAACATATTTTCTATCTGGAAATCAACTACGCTGAACAAAATGGCTATCTGAAAATTTTTATTAGATGTGTTTGGGGAAATGATGGGCGTGGGGGGCTAGTTTCCCTCCTATCACTTTCGACTATTAAAAAGGGCAGTAGCCCTTGGAATTTCCCATCGAATGAGCCTTTTGGAAGTTCCTACTACGACGCCCTCTATAAAAACCTTATATGCCCCAAGGGCATAATTTAAAACCCTTGCCCTGAGGGTTATGGGGGAGTTTCTCCTTCAAAAACATATTTTCTATCTAGAAATCAACTAGTCTACGCTGAACAAAATGGCTATCTCAAAATTTTTGATTTGATGTGTTTGGGGGAAACGCCTTCTATAAAACCATATATTCCCCGGGGCATAACTTAAAACCCTTGCCCTGAGGGTTGTGGGGGAGTATGTTTCTCAAAAACATATTTTCTATCTGGAAATCAACTAGCATAAGATTTTTTGTTTTATCATGATTAGCCAGTGTGGTCTCAGAAATTTATTTAGAAAAAAATGGCTATGAGAGGAAATCAACTACGCTGAACAAAATAGCTATCTCAAAATTTCGATTGGATGTATTTGGGGGAATGATGGGCGTGGGGGGGGCTGGGTGCCCTCCAATCACTTTCGACTATTAAAAAGGGCACTAGCCCTTTGAATTTCCAATCGAATGAGCCTGTTTTGAAGTGCCCAGGACAACTCCTTCGATACAAAGTACCCTGGTCTAAACAACAACAACAACACAAAATATCACTAATCACTTTCGACTATTAAAAATGGCAATAGCCCTTTGAATTTGAAATCGAATGGGCTATTTTTTGAAGTTTCTACGACAACACTTTCTATAAAAACCTTATTTGCCCCCACGGGCATAACTTAAAACCCTTGCCCTGAGGGCTGTAGGGGAGTATTCTCCTCAAAAACATATTTACTATCTGGATATAAACAACGCTGAATCAAATGGCTTTCTCAAAATTTTGATTGGATGTGTTGGGGGGGATGATGGGGGTGGGGGGGGGGGTGGCTAGTTGCCATCCAATGCCATTTGACAATTATAAAGGGCACTAGCCCTTTTAGTTTCCAATCGGATGAGCCTTTTTTGAAGTTTCTACGACAACACCTTCTATAAAAACCTTATATGCCCCCAGGGCATAATTTAAAACCTTGGCCTGAGGGTTGTGGGGGAGTGTCCCCTTCAAAAACATATTCTCTATCTAGAAATAAACTAGCCTACGCTGAACAAAATGGCTAAATAAAAATTTTGATTGGATGCGTTTGGGGGAATGAAGGGCGGGGGGGGGGGGCTAGTTGCCCTCCAATCACTTTCGACTATTAAAAAGGGCACTAGCCCTTTGAATTTCCAATCGAATGAGCCTGTTTATAATCATACGACAAAGCCTTCTATAAAAACCTTATATGCACCCATGGCATAGCTTAAAACCCTTGCCCTGAGGGTTGTGGGGGAGTGTCCTCCTCAGAAGAATATTTTCTATCTGGAAATCAACTACGCTGAACAAAATGGGTATCTCAAAATTTTGATTGGATGTGTTTGGGGGAATGATGGGCGTGGAGGGGCTAGTTGCCCTCCAATCACTTTCGACTATTAAAAAGGGAACTACCCGTTGAATTTCCAATCAAATTAGCCACTTTCAAAGTTTCTACGACAATGCTTTCTATAAAAACCTTATATGCCCCCAGGGCATAACTTAAAAGCCATGCCCTGCGGGTTATGGGGGAGTGTCCTCCTCAAAAATATATTTTATATCTGGAAATCAACTACGCTGAACAAATGGCTATCTCAAAATTCTTTTTGGATGTGTTTGGGGGAGTGATGGGCAGGGGGGGGGACTAGTTGCCCTCCAATCACTTTCGACTATTAAAAAGGGCCCTAGCCCTTTGAATTTCCAATCGAAAAAGCTTTTTTGAAGTTTCTACGACAACGCCTTCTGTAAAAGCATTATATGCCCCCAGGGCATAACTTAAAACCCTTGCCCCCTTAGAGTTGTGGGGGAGTATCCTCCTCAAAAACATATCTTCTATCTGGAAATCAACTACGCGGAACAAAATGGCTATCTCAAACTTTTGATTCGATGTGTTTGGGGGAATGAGGGGCGGGGGGGGGGCTAGTTTCCCTCCAGTCACTTTTGACTATGAAAAATGGCAGTAGCCCTTTAAATTTCCCATCGAATGAGCCTTTTTTGAAGTTTCTACGACAACGCCTTCTTTACGAACCTTATATGCCCCAAGGGCATAATTTAAAACCATTGCCCTGAGGGTTATGGGGGAGTTTCCCCTTCGAAAATATATTTTCTATCTAGCAATCAACTAGCCTACGCTGAACAAAATGGCTATCTCAAAATTTTGATTGGATGTTTTTGGGGGAATAGTTGGCTTGAGTGGGGGGGCTAGTTGCCCTTCAATCACTTTCGACTATTAAAAAGGGCACTAGTCCTTTCAATTTTCAATCGAATGAGCTTGTTTTGAAGTTTTTACGACAAGGCCTTCTATAAAAAACTTATATGCCCCCAGGGTATAACTTATAACTCTTGCCCTGAAGGTTGTGGGGGAGTGTTCTCATCAAAACCATATTTTCTATGAGGAAATAAACTATGCTGAACAAAATGGCTATCTTAAAATTTCAATTGGATGTATTTGGGGGAATGATGGGCATGGGGGGGGGCAAGGTTCCCTCCAATCACTTTCGGCTATTAAAAAGGGCACTAGCCCTTTGAATTTCCAATCAAATGAGCCTGTTTTGAAGTTCTCACGACAACGCCTTCGATACGAGGTGCCCTGGTCTAAACAACAACAACAACACAAAATATTACTAATCACTTTTGACTATTAAAAATGGCAATAGCCCTTTGAATTTCAAATCAAACTAGCCCTTTTTTGAAGTTTCTACGAGAACGCTTTCTACAAAAACCTTATTTGCCCCCAGGGCATAACTTAAAACCCTTGTATTCTCCTCAAAAACATATTTTCCATCTGGAAATCAACTACGATTAACAAAGTGGCTGTCTCAAACTTTTTATTGGATGTGTTTGGGGGAATGATGGGCGAGGGGGGGGGGCTAGTTGCAATCCAATCACTTTCGACTATTAAAAAGGGCACTAGCCCTTTGAATTTCCAATCGAATGAGCCTGTTTATAAGTATACGACAAAGCCTTCTATAAAAACCTTATATGCACCCATGGCATAACTTAAAACCCTTGCCCTGAGGGTTGTGGGGGAGTGTCCTCCTCAAAAGAATATTTTCTATCTGGAAATCAACTACGCTGAACAAAATGGGTATCTCAATATTTTGATTGGATGTGTTTGGGGGAATGATGGGCGTGGAGGGGCTAGTTGCCCTCCAATCACTTTCGACTATTAAAAAGGGCACTAGTCCTTTGAATTTCCAATTGAATGAGCCCCTTTCAAAGTTTCTACGAAAACACCTTCTATAAAAACCTTATATAGCCCCAGGGCATAACTTAAAACCCATGCCCTGAGGGTTATGGGGGAGTTTACTCCTCAAAAATATATTTTCTATCTGGAAATCAACTACGCTGAACAAATGGCTATCTCAAAATTCTTATTGGATGTGTTTGGGGGAGTGATGGGCGTGGAGGGGGGAATAGTTGCCCTCCAATCACTTTCGACTATTAAAAAGGGCCCTAGCCCTTTGAATTTCCAATCGAAAAAGCTTTTTTGACGTTTCTACGACAACGCCTTCTGTAAAAACATTATATGCCCCCAGGGTATAACTTAAAACCCTTGCCCCCTTAGGGTTGTGGGGAGTATCCTCCTCAAAAACATATCTTCTATCTGGAAATCAACTACGCTGAACAAAATGGCTATCTCAAAATTTCGATTGGATGTGTTTGGGGGAATGAGGGGCGGGGGGGGGGGCAAGTTTCCCTCCAATCACTTTCGACTATTAAAAAGGGCACTAGCCCTTTGAATTTCCAATCGAATGAGCCTGTTTTGAAGTTCCCACGACAACTCCTTCGATACAAAGTGCCCTGGTCTAAACAACAACAACAACACAAAATATTACTAATCACTTTCGACTATTAAAAATGGCAATAGCCCTTTGAATTTCAAATCGAAGTAGCCCTTTTTTGAAGTTTCTACGACAACGCTTTCTACAAAAACCTTATATGCCCCCAGGGCATAACTTAAAACTCTTGTATTTTCCTCAAAAACATATTTTCTATCTGGAAATCAACTACGCTGAACAAAATGGATATCTCAAACTTTTTATTGGATGTGTTTGGGGGAATGATGGGCGAGGGGGGAGGGGGTTGGCTAGTTGCAATCCAATCACTTTCGACTATTAAAAAGGGCACTAGCCCTTTGAATTTCCAATCAAATGAGCCCCTTTCAAATTTTTTACGACAACGCCTTCTATAAAAACCTTATATGCCCCCAGGGCACAACTTAAAACCCATGCCCTGAGGGTTATGGGGGAGTGTCCTCCTTAAAAATATATTTTTTATCTGGAAATCAACTAGGCTGAACAAATGGCTATCTCAAAATTCTTATTGGATGTGTTTGGGGGAGTGAGGGGCGTGGGGGGGACTAGTTGCCCTCCAATCACTTTCGACTATTAAAAAGGGCCCTAGCCCTTTGAATTTCCAATCGAAAAAGCTTTTTTGAAGTTTCTACGACAACGCCTTCTGTAAAAACCTTATATGCCCCCAGGGCATAACTTAAAATCCTTGCCCCCTAAGGGTTGTGGGGGAGTATCCTCCTCAAAACATATCTTCTATCTGGAAATCAACTACGGGGAACAGAATGACCATCTCAAAATTTTGATTAGATATGTTTGGGGGAATGATGAGCGTGGGGGGGGCTAGTTTCCCTACAATCACTTTTGACTATTAAAAATGGCAGGAGCCCTTTGAATTTCACATTGAATGAGCCTTTTTTGAAGTTTCTACGACAACGCCTTCTATAAGAACCTTATATGCCCCAAGGGCATAATTTAAAACCCTTGCCCTGAGGGTTATGGGGGAGTTTCCCCTTCGAAAACATCTTTTCTATCTAGCAATCAACTAACCTACGCTGAACAAAATGGCTATCTCAAAATTTTGATTGGATGTGTTTGGGGGAATGATGGGCGGGGGGGGGGGGGTGCTAGTAGCCCTCCAATCACTTTCGACTATTAAAAAGGGCCCTAGCCCTTTGAATTTCCAATCGAATGAGCCTGTTTTGAAGTTTCTACGACAAGGCCTTCTATAAAAACCTTATATGCCCCCAGGGTATAACTTAAAACTCTTGCCCTGAAGGTTGTGGGGGAGTGTGCTCCTCAAAACCATATTTTCTATGAGGAAATCAACTACGCTGAACAAAATAGCTATCTCAAAATTTCGATTGGATTTATTTGGGGGAATGATGAGCGTGGGGGGGGCATGGTTCCCTCCAATCACTTTCAACTATTAAAAAGGGCACTAGCCCTTTGAATTTCCAATCAAATGAGCCTGTTTTGAAGTTCCCACGACAACTCCTTCGATACAAAGTGCCCTGGTCTAAACAACAACACAAAATATTACTAATCACTTTCGACTATTAAAAATGGCAATAGCCCTTTGAATTTCAAATCGAACTAGCCCTTTTTTGAAGTTTCTACGACAACGCTTTCTATAAAAACCTTATATGCCCCCAGGGCATAACTTAAAACCCTTGTATTCTCCTCAAAAACATATTTTCTATCTGGAAATCAACTACGCTGAACAAAATGGCTATCTCAAACTTTTTATTGGATGTGTTTGGGGGAATGATGGGCGCGGGGGGGGATGGCTAGTTGCCCTCCAATCACTTCACACTATTTAGAAGGGCCACTCGCCCTTTGAATTTCCAATCGAATGAGCTTTTTTGAAGTTTCTACAACAACGCCTTCTATAAAACCTTATATGCCCCCAGGGCATAACTTAAACCCCTTGCCCCGAGGGTTGGGGCAAGGTATTCTCCTCAAAAACATATTTTCTATCTGGAAATCAACTACGCTGAACAAAATGGCTATCTCAAAATTTTTATTGGATGTGTTTGGGGGAATGATGGGTGAGGAGGAGGGGGCTAGTTTCCCTCAAATCACTTTCGACTATTAAAAAGGGCACTAGCCCTCTGAATTTCCAATCAAATGAGCCTGTTTTGAAGTTCCCACGACAACTCCTTCGATACGAAGTGCCCTGGTCTAAACAACAACAACAACAACAAAAAATATTACTAATCCCTTTCGACTATTAAAAATGGCAATAGCCCTTTGAACTTCAAATCGAACTAGCCCTTTTGTGAAGTTTCTACGACAACGCTTTCTATAAAAACCTTATATGCCTCCAGGGCATAACTTAAAACCCATGTATTCTCCTCAAAAACATATTTTCTATCTGGAAATCAACTACGCTGAACAAAATGGATATCTCAAAATTTTTATTGGATGTGTTAGGGGGAATGATGGGCGCGGGGGGGGGCCTAGTTGTAATCCAATCACTTTCGACTATTAAAAAGGGCACTAGCCCTTTGAATTTCAGATCGAATGAGCCCCTTTCAAAGTTTCTACGACAACGCCTTCTGTAAAAATCTTATATGCCCCCAGGGCATAACTTAAAACCCATGCCCTGAGGGTTATGGGGGAGTTTCCTCCTCAAAAATATATTTTCTATCTGGAAATCAACTACGCTGAACAAATGGCTATCTCAAAATTCTTATTGGATGTCTTTGGGGGAGTGATGGGCATGGGGGGACTAGTTGCCCTCCAATCACTTTCAACCATTTAAAAGGGCCCTAGCCCTTTGAATTTCCAATCGAAAAAGCTTTTTTGAAGTTTCTACGACAACGCCTTCTGTAAAAATCTTATATGCCTCCAGGGCATAACTTAAAACCCTTGCCCCCTTAGGGTTGTGGGGGAGTATCCTCCTCAAAAACATATCTTCTATCTGGAAATCAACTACGTGGAAAAGAATGGCTATCTCAAAATTTTGATTAGATATGTTTGGGGGAATGATGGGCGTGGGGGGGCTAGTTTCCCTCCAATCACTTTTGACTATTAAAAATGGCAGTAGCCCTTTGAATTTACCATTGAATGAGCCTTTTTTGAAGTTTCTACGACAACGCCTTCTATAAGAACCTTATATGCCCCAAGGGCATAATTTAAAACCCTTGCCCTGAGGGTTATGGGGGAGTTTCCCCTTCGAAAACATCTTTTCTATCTAGCAATCAACTAACCTACGCTGAACAAAATGGCTATCTCAAAATTTTGATTGGATGTGTTTGGGGGAATGATGGGTGTGGGGGGGGGGGGGCTAGTTGCCCTCCCATCACTTTCGACTATTAAAAATGGCACTAGACCTTGGAATTTCCAATAGAATGAGCCTGTTTTGAAGTTTCTACGACAAGGCCTTCTATAAAAACCTTATATGTCCCCAGGGTATAACTTAAAACTCTTGCCCTGAAGTTTGTGGGGGAGTGGCCTCCTCAAAACCATATTTTCTATGAAGAAATCAACTACGCTGAACAATATGGCTATCTCAAAATTTTGATTGGATTTATTTGGGGGAATGATGGGTGTGGGGGGGGCATGGTTCCCTCCAATCACTTTCGACTATTAAAAAAGGCACTAGCCCTTTGAATTTCCAATCAAATGAGCCTGTTTTGAAGTTCCCACGACAACTCCTTCGATACGAAGTGCCCTGGTCTAAACAACAACAACAACACAAAATATTACTAATCACTTTCGACTATTAAAAATGGCAATAGCCCTTTGAATTTCAAATCGAACTAGCCCTTTTTTGAAGTTTCTACGACAACGCTTTCTATAAAAACTTTATATGCCCCCAGTGCATAACTTGAAACCCTTGTATTCTCCACAAAAACATATTTTCTATCTGGAAATCAACTACGCTGAACAAAATGGCTATCTCAAACTTTTTACTGGATGTGTTTGGGGGAATGATGGGCGAGGAGGGGGCTAGTTGCCCTCCAATCACTTTACACTATTTAGAAGGGCCACTAGCCCTTTGATTTTCCAATCGGATGAGCTTTTTTTTAAGTTTCTACAACAACGCCTTCTATAAAAACCTTATATGCCACCAGGGCATAACTTAAAACCCTTGCCCCGAGGGTTGTGGGGGAGTGTCCTCCTCAAAAACATATTTTCTATCTGGAAATCAACTACGCTGAACAAAATAGCTATCTCAAAATTTAGATTGGATGTGTTTGGGGGAATGATGGGCTTGCGGGGGGGCGGGGGCCAGTTGCCCTCCAATCACTTCCAAATATTAAAAAGGGCGCTAGCCCTTTGAATTTCTAATCGGATGAGCATTTATTGAAGTTTCTAGGACAACGCCTTCTATAAAAACCTTATATACCCCCAGGGCATAATTTAAAACCCTTGCCCTGAGTGTTGTTGGGGAGTGTCCCCTTCAAAAACATATTTTCTATCTAGAACTCAACTAGCCTAAGCTGAACAAAATGGCTATCTCAAAATTTTGATTGGAGGCGTTTGGGAGAATGATGGGCGTGGGGGGTTGTTGCCCTTCAATCATTTTCGACTATTAAAAAGGGCACTAGCCCTTTGAATTACCAATTAAATGAGCCTGTTTTGAAGTTTCTACGACAACGCCTTCTATAAAAACCTTATATGCACCCAGGGCATAACTTAAAACCCTTTTCCTGAGGGCTGTAGGGCAGTATTCTCCTCAAAAATATATTTTATACCTGGAAATCAACTACGCTGAACAAAATGGCTCTCTCAAAATTTTTATTGGATGTGTTTGGGGGGATGATGGGTGAGGGTGGGGACTAGTTTCCCTCCAATCACTTTCGACTACTTAAAAGAGCACTAGCCCTTTGAATTTCCAATCGAATGAGCTTTTTTTGAAGTTTCTACGACAACGCCTTCTATAAAAACCTTATATGCCCCCAGGGCATAACTTATAACCCTTGCCCCGAGGGTTGTGGGGGAGTGTCCTCCTCAAAAACATATTTTCTATCGGGAAATCAACTACGCTGAACAAAATGGCTATCTCAAAATTTGCCCTCCAATCACTTTCGACTATTCAAAATTGTCCCCTTTTTTACCCTCCAAGCTTGCAAGCTCCTTTTCTTAATACCTGATCAAGTAGTATTGCAACACAAACCCCAAAGAAAGTGCCAGTGTTATCAACAAATGAGATATAAACGTATATTCGAGGCGTGTCCTTTTGCAACAAAAAATAAATTTTGATTGCACCTTCAACTAGTTAAAAAGCATAGGCATTTGTTGTACGAGAGGGAGCTCATTCGACTATTTCGACTATTCAGAGTGTCCCCTTCAAAAACATATTTTCTATCTAGAACTCAACTCGCCTAAGCTGAACAAAATGGTTATCTCAAAATTTTGATGGGAGGCGTATTGGAGAATGATGGGCGTGGGGGGGGGGTGTTGCCCTTCAATCGCTATCGACTAGTGAAAAGGGCACTAGCCCTTTGAATTTCCAATTAAATGAGCCTGTTTTGAAGTTTCTACGACAACACCTTCTATAAAAACCTTATATGCACCCAGGGCACAACTTAAAACCCTTGCCCTGAGGGCTCTAGGGCAGTATTCTCCTCAAAAATATATTTTATATCTGGAAATCAACTATGCTGAACGAAATGACTATCTCAAAATTTTCATTGAATGTGATTGGGGGAATAATGGGCATGGGGGGGGGGGGGGCTAGTTCCCCTCAAAAACCTTTTTACTATTAAAAATGGCAAAAACCCATTGAATTTCCAAACGGATGGGTAATTTTTGAAGTTTATACGACAACGCCTTCTATAAAAACCTTATATGACCCCAGGGCATAATTTAAAACCTTGGCCTGAGGGTTGTGGGGGAGTGTCCCCTTCAAAAACATATTCTCTATTTAGAAATAAACTAGCCTACGCTGAACAAAATCGTTATATCAAAATTTTGATTGGATGTATTTGGGGGAATGATGGGCGTGGGGGGGGCTACTTGCCCTCCAATCACTTTTGAATATTAAAAAGGGCACTAGCCCTTTGAATTTCCAATCGAATGAGCCTGTTTTTTAAGTATACGACAAAGCCTTCTATAAAAACCTTATATGCACCCAGGGCATAACTTAAAACCCTTGCCCTGAGGGTTTTGGGGGAGTGTCCTCCTCAAAAGCATATTTTCTATCTAGAAATCAACTACGCTGAACAAAATGGCTATCTCAAAATTTTGATTGGATGTGTTTGGGAGAATGATGGGCGTGGGAGGGGCTAGTTGCCCTCCAATCATTTTCAACTTT
Organism: Artemia sp. Qi Xiang Cuo; assembly: GCF_049724085.1. Classification (NCBI taxonomy): domain Eukaryota; kingdom Metazoa; phylum Arthropoda; class Branchiopoda; order Anostraca; family Artemiidae; genus Artemia; species Artemia sp. Qi Xiang Cuo. The sequence continues at coordinate 8,016,295 of NC_142811.1, forward strand.
TAAAAAGGGCACTAGCCCTTTGAATTTCCAATCGAATGATCCCCTTTTAAAGTTTCTACGACAACGCCTTTCTAAAAAAACCTTATATGCCCCCAGGGCATAACTTAAAACCCATATACTGAGGGTTATGGGGGAGTGTCCTCCTCAAAAATATTTTTTCTATCTGGAAATCAACTACGCTGAACAAATGGCTATCTCAAAATTCTTATTGGAGGTGTTTGGGGCGTGGGGGGGGGGGGCTAGTTGCCCTCCAATCACTTTCGACTATTAAAAAGGGCCCTAGCCCTTTGAATTTCCAATCGAAAAAGCGCTTTTGAAGTTTCTTCGACAACGCCTTTTGTAAAAACCTTCTATGCCCCCAGGGCATAACTTTAAACCCTTGCCCCCTTAAGGTTGTGGGGGAGTATCCTCCTCAAAAATATATTTTCTATCTGGAAATCAACTACGCAGAACAAAATAGCTATCTCAAAATTTTGATTAGATGTGTTTGGGGGAATGATGGGCGGGGGGGGGCTAGTTTCCCTCCAATTACTTTTGGCCATTAAAAATGGCATTAGCCCTTTGAATTTCCAATCGAATGAGCCTTTTTTGAAGTTTCTACGATAACTCCTTCTATAAGAACCTTATATGCCCCAAGGGCATAATTTAAAACCCTTACCCTGAGGATTATGGAGGAGTTTCCCCTTCGAAAACATATTTTCTATCTAGAAATCAACTAGCCTACGCTGAATAAAATGGTTATCTCAAAATTTTGATTCGATGTGTTTGGGGGAATGATGGGCGTGGGGGGGGTAGTTGCCCTTCAATCACTTTTGACAATTAAAAAGGGCACTAGCCCTTTGAATTTCCAATCGAATGAGCCTGATTTGAAGTTTCTACGACAACACCTTCTATAAAAACCTTATATGCTCCAGGGTATAACTTAAAACCCTTACCCTGAGAATTTGGGGGAGTATCTTTCTCAAAAACATATTATCCATTTGGAAATCAACTAGTATACGATGAACAAAATGGATATCTCAAAATTTTGATTGGATGTGTTTTGGGAAATGATGGACATGGGGGGGGCTAGTTGTCCTCCAATCACTTTTGACTATTAAAAAGGGCACTAGTCCTTTGAATTTCCAATTGAATGAGCCTGTTTTGAAGTTTCTATGACAACATCATCTATAAAAACTTTATATGCCCCCAGGGTATAACTTAAAACTCTTGCCCTGAAGGTTGTGGGGGTGTGTCCTCCTCAGAACCATATTTTCTATGAGGAAATCATTTACGCTCAAAAAAATGGCTATCTCAAAATTTCGAATGGATGTATTTGGGGGAAAGCTGGGCGTGGGGGGGGCAAGGTTCCCTCCAATCACTTTCGACTATTAAAAAGGGCACTAGCCCTTTGAATTTCCAATCGAATGAGCCTGTTTTGAAGTTCCCACGACAACTCCTTCGATACAAAGTGCCCTGGTCTAAACAACAACAACAATACAAAATATTACTAATGAATGAATGAATGAATGATTTTTATTACCCATCTTTAACAATACAAAAAAAGTAAAAATGGAGTAGAGAGAAAATGAAAAGAAAACAACAACACATCAAACAAACGAGCAACTTAAATTAATACTTCAAAAACCAATGGCGAAACTATTTACATAAAAAGACAACCATTACACAGTACTAACTATAGCTTCAAACATACTATGCGTTGGGTCTAAAGATTTCAGGAACTTTTCCCTCCTGGTCACAATCACGACGAAGGGGTCATCGAGTCCATAACGTGATGAAATCGGGCGGTTTCTTTGCCAGGGGGGAAGGCTAAGCAGATATTTTGCAAACTTATAGAACACTGTACGGATTGTTTTTTTATCATCAACAGTGAACAAAGACCAGAAAGGTGACAAAGCTAAGACATGAGGGGTGGCAAAGGAATTGAAGATCCGTGCTAGAATGCGGCGGTTATATAAGCGTTTGCATGATAAAATCATCCCATACGCTTTTTGGACTTTCTGTTTGAGATCATTTATTAGACAGGACCGGGTAGCTTTAAGATTAGACACAATTGGCAAACCAAGGTAAGTCATTGATGCTGCTGCAGTAACAGTATTACTACCTAGTGCAAATATGACAGGTGCCAACTCTTTCTTACGACAATTAAAGACGACCACCTCGCTTTTGCTGGAGTTGAATTCTAGGCCTATGCTAGCATATTCATTAGACAAAACTCTGAAATTACTTTCTATGCCACTGACGGATCTACTCAGATTTAAAATGTCATCGGCATAATTAACAAGAGACAAATCAATTCCACGAAAAATAAAGCACGGTTTCACCGTCTTCTGAGCCTCGATGATACTGTTATTATAAAGAGGCGGTGATGATAAAGCCCCATGGCGAATGCCTTTTCGTACTGGTATGAGGAAATCGGATACAGTCGGTCTCTGGTTTTTTAGTACCCTTACTTTAACGTTCAACTTAATATACATGTTCCTATAAGTTGCAATTATAGATCTGTCAAGACCTCTTTTAAACGCAGAGACAAGCAGTTGTGCATGGATACCCGAATCAAAAGCCCCGTGAACGTTTTGGCCTCCAAGTACCACGGTTTCACCTTTAGTATCTGCATCCAACAAAACATTAGACAATAGGCTATGCACGTGCTCGCGGCTAATATTTCTCTTGAAACCGAGCTGCGAGTCTGGCGTACTACAAACATACTTTATCTCCTCAATAACTAATAACTCTAACAATTTACAAAAAACGGGAGCAACGGTTATCGGGCGGTAAGAACAACATTCAGATGGGTCTTTACCTTTTTTGATAACAGGGGTGATTACACCGGTACAAAAAATATCTGGCACTAGACCACAACTAAAAATCATTTGGAACATAAGTGCTAAATGTACTATTAACAGTTCACTACCGAGAATCAGATGCATACCACAGATATTATCTACTCCTTTAAAGTACTTCTTTTTTAGTTTAAGGATAGCCAAACGAATATCCGACATACTCCCTGGGTGACCAAGATTCGGTTCCAAAGATTCTAAACAGAGATCAAGATCTCTCTCAAACTTGCTCTCCAATTCAGGATCAGGTGCAGCAAACTTGCTCGTGAAATAACTATTCCAATCACTTTCACTAGGGGCGGATTCGTTACTAGGTGCTTTAGCAGATCGATTCTTTTTGATGAACTTCCAAATTTTATTTGGATCGACTCGTAGCGACTCACTATTTTCATCAATCACACGATAGCGATGCAAGGCGAGACATTTGGAGAACTGCCGCTTTGTATACAATCGAACACTGTTTACAACACCATGTTTAGGACGGCCCGAATCAATCCACACACTATACCACATTTTAGCTTGTCGACACGCATTAACCAAAGCTGGGTTTTCCGACCATCCTGGAACTTCTGACCCAATTCTCACTTTGCCAATAGGAACCGCGATTTTTTCTGCACAGCGCAAGGCGTGAGTTAATTTCACTACAGTAGATATTTAGAAGTATTTGTTTCTCATCACATGCAATCGGTGAGCTTTGTAGTAGTAGCTGGAAAGGTACCTTAATCTTTTCCAGGATTCCGTCACACACAGACCAGAACATGGCTAAATTAGCTTTTTGCCATTCAGTCTTCTGGAACCACTTTTTCTCCTTTGGAGCATCATTTGGGGCTTATTCAGGAGGTAATTAATAATGAAGGTATTAGCCACTGGAAGGTGATCAGAAACACAAAAGCCGATATCTACCTCACAGTCACCGTGAGTCCTCAAGTCGGGAGAGCAGAGCAGAAAGTTGAGTGAGGACGTGGAACCAGAATTATGCACATACGTGAAGTCTACTCTATTTCTCAGTACCCTCAGACTTGGTCAGGCGTCGAGCAGGATTTGACCTCTTGGATCATTAACATCAGAGAGGTTAGAGTTCATATCTCCGGGAATAATAAATGAAAGTTTTCCCGCCGTGCATAATGTAGCAACAGCGGCTACTTTTCCACAAGCAATATTAAAATTATTGTCAGATTGAACATTCTTGTAGTTCGTTGGCATACAGACTGAGAGCACTACAGTATTTTTAATTTTCACTGCAATATAAAAGTCCACTTCTTTAAACGTCGAGGCGTGAAGCGAGGCACGGACAATGATAGCAGCACCACCAGACGGACGACCTCTTCCTAACGTCCTAGAAGGAATGCCAAACACATTTACGTTTTCGTTTAGTTGTAAAAGCTGGAGTTCCTCAGCCGACAGGAAATGTTCCTGCACGAACACAATGTCAAATTTGTCAGCAAGGTTTTCTAAAAGTGGTAATTTAGATAGTACTCCGCCATTTATGTACCACGTCACTATTTTCAGGGTGCTGGAGCTAGTCATCGATTAGATAGGGTCTTTTTGGCTTCTGGACAACTGAAACTGTAGCAGAGATGCTTATCGGAGCCACAGAGGGCGCACTTCATCTGGTTCTGGCACGGGGTGTCTTTAGAATTGGTGTGGCCTCCTCCGCAATTTGAGCATCATGATTTATTAGAGCAGTCCTTTGCAATATGCCCATAGGCCTGACACTTATAGCAACGCCTTGGGAGAAAATGAAAGTCCTCAACTGGAATTCGTTCGTAGCCTATAATAAGCGGAGATTTCACCGCGGAGGCTAGATGATGCTTGGTCACAAATTTCAGTCTGAACGATCTCGTTTTACCGATCTGAGAGGCCTCAGAACAATTATTCACAAGACCACAAAGATCCTCCTCACTAACGCTGGTGGGTACGTGCCTGATTATGCCAAAGAACGCAGGACTGGACACTTTTGCTTTAATACTTGAGTCGGACTTAGCAATAGCCTGTGCAACTGATTTCGCAGCATCTTGATCGTTCAGAACAACTTTCCAGTCAGTTTTGCGAGTTTTCAGTTCCACAATATTTCCACAATTGCTTCCACATACTTTATCGAGATAATCCTTTGGTGAAACGGGATCGTCCAGTCCCTTCGGGGGATTCTTTAGCATGACTGCATAAGTCGACACTGTCGCAGTTTGCAGTGGAACAGAGGAGGCTGCCGGTTGGGACTGACTCGCGGATCTCACAAAACTGTCAAACTTAGCACTTAGCTCATTCACTTTCCTGGTCAGTGTCGCTGAGATTTCTCCGGCAATCATAGGAACCTCGTCAGGCTCATAGATAACAAAACACGGCAAATTGACTTTGTTGTCATCGCAGTATTTTAGTGCTTTTATGATATCGAATGTGTGGTCAGTAGGTTTGTCACGATTAGTTGGCCTAGTTGACTGGCCTGCCTCAGACCACAGTAATTTCTTTGTATTCCGTATATCATCCAACTCGAAGAACTCTGCAGCTTTGCTCATTATATCCACACTCTGGTTTCCCGCTTTATACGCTCTTACTACAAAATTCAACACGGCATTCCGTATCAATCTCTCTTTCGCACCAGTATCATCCAGCGGCATATTTCATACAGAACGTAATCACACAGAGCCCAAGATCAGTCCGTGGGTGGAGCCCAAAAATATTAATAGCAGAAATTCACTTACGAGAGAAGTAAGGGAAGCGTTGGAGGCTGCCTACCTTGTCCCTGCAATTTAAGGGGCAAGCCCAGCGGGTACCATGGCTCTTGCAGACAACTCTCTCACCCCTCTTCTGCTTACTTCTCTCCTGTCACTTTTATCGCAGCGTAAATGCCTATACTGTTCCGAAAACTATTTTTGAATTTTGGCTTATTTCGTATCGTATATCCAATTTATATTCGTACTGCTTAGTTTGATGGCTTTTCTCCAATTGTGAAATATCTATAAAATATCTATAATCCCAGAAGGTCACTGAATTAATTAACGAACATAGAACAGGAATATAGGTCACTGTAACTAAGCCAATTGCTAATACGAAATTATAAATTACTTCACTTGAAAAATAGACTGGTTTAATAATATCTGAGATTAGATGGACTTTCGACTATTAAAAATGGCAATAGCCCTTTGAATTTCAAATCGAACTAGCCCTTTTTTGAAGTTTCTACGACAACGCTTTCTATAAAAACCTTATATGCGACCAGGGCATAACTTAAAACCCTTGTATTCTCCTCAAAAACATATTTTATATCTGGCAATCAACTACGCTGAACAAAATGGCTATCACAAACTTTTTATTGGTTGTGTTTGGGGGAATGATGGGTGAAGGGGGGGGCTAGTTGCCCTCCAATCACTTTCCACGATTTAGAAGGGCCACTAGCCCTTTCAATTTCCTATCGAATGAGCTTTTTTTAAAGTTTCTACGACAATGCCTTCTATAAAAACCTTATATACCCCAAGGGCATAAATTAAAACCCTTGCCCCGAGGGTTGTGGGGGAGTGTCCTCCTCAAAAACATATTTTCTATGTGGAAATCAACTACGCTGAACAAAATCGACATATCAAAAGTCTGTTTGGATGTGCTTGGGGGAATGATGGGCGTGAGGGGGGGGGCCTAGTTGGCCTCCAATCACTTTCTACTATTAAAAAGGGCACTAGCCCTTTGAATTTCCAATTGGATGAGCATTTTTTGAAGTATCTACGACAACACCTTCTATAAAAACCTTATATACCCCCAAGGCATAATTTAAGACCCTTGCCCTGAGGGTTGTGGGGGAGTGTCCCCTTCAAAAACATATTTTCTATCTAGAACTCAACTAGCCTAAGCTGAACAAAATGGCTATCTCAAAATTTTGATTGGATACGTTTGGGAGAATGATGGGCGTGGGGGGGGGGTAGTTGCCCTCCAATCACTTTCGACTATTAAAAAGGGCACTATCCCTTTGAATTTCCAATTGAATGAGCCTGTTTTGAAGTTTCTACGACAACGCCTTCTATAAAAACCTTATATACACCCAGGGCATAACTTAACACCCTTGCCCTGAGGGTTATGGGGGAGTGTCCTCCTCAAAAAAATTTTCTATCTGGAAATCAACTACGCTGAACAAATGGCTATCTCAAAATTTTTATTGGATGTGTTTGGGGGAATGATGGGCGTGGTGGAGGGGGCTAGTTGCCTTCCAGTCACTTTTGACCATTAAAAAGGGCACTAGCCCTTTGAATTTCCAATCGAATGAGCCCCTTTTAAAGTTTCTGCGACAACGTCTCTTATAAAAACCTTATATGCCCCCAGGGCATAACTTAAAACCCTTGCCCTGAGGGTTATGAGGGAGTGTCTTGCTCAAAAATATATTTTCTATCTGGAAATCAACTACGCTGAGCAAATGGCTATCTCAAAATTTTTATTGGATGTGTTTGGGGAAATGACGGGCGTAGGACGGGGACTATTTGCCCTCCAATCACTTTCGACTATTAAAAAGGGCACTGGCCCTTTGAATTTCCAATCGAATGAGTCTGTTTTGAAGTATCTACGACAACACCTTCTATAAAAGCCTTATATGCCCCCAGGGCACAACTTAAAACCCTTGCCCTGAGGGCTCTTTGGGAGTGTCCTCCTCAAAAACATATTTTCTATCTGGAAATCAACAACGTTGAACAAAATGGCTATCTCACAATTTAGATTGGATGTGGTTGGGGGAAAGATGGGCGTGGGGAGGGGGGGGCCTAGTTGCCCTCCAATCACTTTCGACTATTAAAAAGGGCACTAGCCCTTTGAATTTCCAATCGAACGAGCCTTTTTCGAAGTTTATACAACAAAGCCTGCTATAAAAACCTTATATGCCCCCAGGGCATAACTTAAAACCCTTGCCCTGAAGGGTTTGGGGGAGTGTCCTCCTCAAAAACATATCTGGAAATCAACTACGCTAAAAACAAAATGGCTTTCTCAAAATTTTTATCGGATATGTTTAGAGGAATGATGGGCATGGGGGGGGGGGGACTAGTTGCCCTCCAATCACTTTCGACTATTAAAAAGGGCCCGAGCCCTTTGAATTTCCAATCGAAAAAGCGCTTTTGAAGTTTCTTCGACAACGCCTTTTGTAAAAACCTTATATGCCCCCAGGGCATAACTTTAAACCCTTGCCCCCTTAAGGTTGTGGGGGAGTATCCTCCTCAAAAATATATTTTCTATCTGGAAATCAACTACGCAGAACAAAATAGCTATCTCAAAATTTTGATTAGATGTGTTTGGGGGAATGATGGTCGGGGGGGGGGGCTAGTTTCCCTCCAATTACTTTTGGCTATTAAAAATGGCATTAGCCCTTTGAATTCCAATCGAATGAGCCTTTTTTGAAGTTTCTACGATAACTCCTTCTATAAGAACCTTAAATGCCCCAAGGGCATAATTTAAAACCCTTGCCCTGAGGATTATGGAGGAGTTTCCCCTTCGAAAACATATTTTCTATCTAGAAATCAACTAGCCTACGCTGAATAAAATGGCTATCTCAAAATTTTGATTCGATATGTTTGGGGGAATGATGGGTGTGGGGGGGGGGGGGTGGGTAGTTGCCCTTCAATCACTTTCGACTATTAAAAACGGCAGTAGCCCTTTGAATTTCCAATCGAATGAGCCTGATTTGAAGTTTCTACGACAACACCTTCTATAAAAACCTTATATGCTCCAGGGTATAACTTAAAACCCTTACCCTGAGAATTTGGGGGAGTATCTTTCTCAAAAACATATTTTCCATTTGGAAATCAACTAGTATACGATGAAAAAAATGGATATCTCAAAATTTTGATTGGATGTGTTTTGGGAAATGATGGACATGGGGGGGGGGGCTAGTTGCCCTCCAATCACTTTTGACTATTAAAAAGGGCACTAGTCCTTTGAATTTCCAATTGAATGAGCCTGTTTTGAAGTTTCTATGACAACATCATCTATAAAAACCTTATATGCCCCCAGGGTATAACTTAAAACTCTTGCCCTGGAGGTTCTGGGGGTGTGTCCTCCTCAAAACCATATTTTCTATGAGGAAATCATTTACGCTGAAAAAAATGGCTATCTCAAAATTTCTAATGGATGTATTTGGGGGAATGATGGGCGTGGGGGGGGCAAGGTTCCCTCCAATCACTTTCGACTATTAAAAAGGGCACTAGCCCTTTGAATTTCCAATCGAATGAGCCTGTTTTGAAGTTCCCACGACAACTCCTTCGATACAAAGTGCCCTGGTCTAAACAACAACAACACTACAAAATATTACTAATCACTTTCGACTATTAAAAATGGCAATAGCCCTTTGAATTTCAAATCGAAGTAGCCCTTTTTTGAAGTTTTTAAGACAACGATTTCTATAAGAACCTTATATGCCCCCAGAGCATAACTTAAAACCCTTGTATTCTCCTCAAAAACATATTTTATATCTGGCAATCAACTACGCTGAACAAAATGGCTATCTCAAACTTTTTATTGGATGTGTTTGGGGGAAGGATGGGCGAGGGGGGGGGGCTAGTTGCCCTCCAATCACTTTCCACTATTTAGAAGGGCCACTAGCCCTTTCAATTTCCTATCGAATGAGCTTTTTTTGAAGTTTCTACGACAATGCCTTCTATAAAAACCTTATATACCCCAAGGGCATAAATTAAAACCCTTGCCCCGAGGGCTGTGGGGGAGTGTCCTCCTCAAAGACATATTATCTATCTGGAAATCAACTACGCTGAACAAAATAGCTATCTCAAAATTTTGATTGGGCGTGTTTGGGGGAATGATGGGCTTGAGGGGGGGGGGGCTAGCTGCCCTACAATCACTTTCTACTATTAAAAAGGGCACTAGCCCTTTGAATTTCGAATTGGATGAGCATTTTTTGAAGTATCTACGACAACACCTTCTATATAAACCTTATATACCCCCAGGGCATAATTTAAGATCCTTGCCCTGAGGGTTGTGGGGGAGTGTCCCCTTAAAAAACATATTTTGTATCTAGAACTCAACTAGCCTAAGCTGAACAAAATGGCAAAATTTTGATTGGATGCGTTTGGGAGAATGATTGGCGTGGGGGGGGGGGTAGTTGCCCTCTAATCACTTTTTAATATTAAAAAGGGCACTGTCCCTTTGAATTTCCAATCGAATGAGCCTTTTTCGAATTTTTTACGACAACGCCTTTTATTAAAACCTTATATACCCCCAGGGCCTAACTTAAAACCCTTGCTTTGTGGGCTAAGGGGGAGTGTCCTGCTCAAAAAAAAATTTCTATCTGGAAATCAACTACGCTGAACAAATGGCTATCTCAAAATTTTTATTGGATGTGTTTGGGGGAATGATGGGCGTGGGGGAGGGGGCTAGTTGCCTTCCATTCACTTTTGACCATTAAAAAGGGCACTAGCCCTTTGAATTTCCAATCGAATGAGCCCCTTTTAAAGTTTCTGCGACAACGTCTCTTATAAAAACCTTATATGCCCCCAGGGCATAACTTAAAACCCTTGCCCTGAGGGTTATGAGGGAGTGTCTTGCTCAAAAATATATTTTCTATCTGGAAATCAACTACGCTGAGCAAATGGCTATCTCAAAATTTTTATTGGATGTGTTTGGGGAAATGACGGGCGTAGGGGGGACTATTTTCCCTCCAATCACTTTCGACTATTAAAAAGGGCACTGGCCCTTTGAATTTCCAATCGAATGAGTCTGTTTTGAAGTATCTACGACAACACCTTCTATGAAAACCTTATATGCCCCCAGGGCACAACTTAAAACCCTTGCCCTGAGGGCTCTTTGGGAGTGTCCTCCTCAAAAACATATTTTCTATCTGGAAATCAGCTACTGAACAAAATAGATATCTCACAAGTTAGATTGGATGTGTTTTGGGAAATGATGGGCGTGAGAGGGGGGGCTAGTTGCCCTCCAATCACTTTCGACTATTAAAAAGGGCACTAGCCCTTTGAATTTCCAATCGAATGAGCCTTTTTCGAAGTTTCTACGACAACGCCTTCTATAAAAACCTTATATGCCCCCAGGGCATAACCTAAAACCCTTGCCCTGATGGTTGTGGGGGAGTGTCCTCCTCAAAAACATATCTGGAAATCAACTACGCTAAAAACAAAATGGCTTTCTGAAAATTTTGATCGGATATGTTTAGAGGAATGATTGGCATGGGGGGGGGGACTAGTTTCCTTCCAATTACTTTTGACTATTAAAAAGAGTACTAACCCTTTTAATCTCCAATTGAATTTACCTGTATTGAAGTTTATACGAATACGCCTTCTATAAAAAACCTTTTATGACCACTAGGCATAACTTAAAACTCTTGTCTGGAGGGTTTTGGGGGAGTGTCCTCCCCAAAAACGTATTCTGTATGTGGAAATCAACTACGCTGAACAAAATGGCTATCTAAAAATTTTGATTGAATGTTTTTGGGGGAATGATGGGCTTGAGGGGGGGGCGGGTTAGTTGCCCTCCAATCCCTTTCGACTATTGAAAAGGGCACTAGCCACTCCAATTTCCAATCGAATGAGCCTTTTTCGAAGTTTGTACGACCACTCCTTCGATACGAAGTACCCGGGTATGGAGAAAAAAAAACATATTTTGCCCACTTCGTTCTTAACTTAGGTAGTGCTAGCGCGCTGCCTGAGATTACCATTGTTAGAAAGCCATCCTAACCTGACTAAATTGTAAAAAAAAATAGCAAAGCTTTATTATGGCTTTTTGATAATGGTAAAAATAACGAAGCATTATTTTGATCTTTTTGTAAGAAAAACAAACCTAAAATTGTGAAATCAGACTTTAATAATAATACCCTTGATTCAACAAGGTCCATGAAATGCAAATAAACCAGTCCGTTTCAAAATCAGAGTTCAATGGCTAAAATATTACGTGACAATAGCACATGATACGATCTACAACAAAACAGGGTTTTTTGAATATAAGGAAAGCGGAAACCAACATTTTTGAACAAAAAATTCTTATTAGCCTTGTTAAAAAGAGAGGGATTGCATCAAAACTGGTCTCTGGCCAATGGGAGACAAGAATGACAAAATAAGACACAGCTTAAAATAATTGTTCAGGACCGAAATAGGGTAGTCTTTTTTGGAACTAACAACGAGTAAGTGTTTTCTTTGTAATTAAGATAGGCTACCACTGTCTGTCTGAATTCCCCTTTGAAGATAAAATTAAGATAAGAAGTAAACTTCAGAAAGATTTCTGTCACCTGGATAAACCAGGCTAAGTAATAAATTTAATGCGTATATAGGGGACATAAAAACTGGTGCTGAAGTCAAAGCACGACATTTTATTATAATTTGGTGATTTGGGATATATTGGATTAGAAAGACTTGGGGGCCATAGGCGAAATACAGCATTTTCTAAGGATCGGAATTTAAACGAGATCAGTTTGTGTCCGAAACTGAAATAAGGGAATGACCTATGGTTTAAGTACAGAATAAGCTCCTTGACCTAAAAGAATAAATTAGAGAGCCTTTTTTGCCCCTTCCTTCCAGCTTAGTGACCCATTGGAACTTAAATAGCATTTATTAAAAAACTTATATATACCTATAAGAAAATTGGAACTAGAGGACAATACAATATTCCTCGCCTAGTTAATTCTATGACGTTATACGAAAGAGAGATCCATTCCTTTTTTTAGCCCCCTTTGCTTTTCTCAACCCGTGCTAATATTATATAGAGGCAGTCCTGATGTTTTACAGAAGGGTTTGGGAAGAAAGAGAGATTAAATTGCAACATTAAGGTTTTCAATCTTTTCCGTCCAAAGATCCAAATTTCTCTAGAAAGTTGTAGTTTGTCAAATTTCCGAAGAACACTAACTTCCCTTTCAGGATATAAGCCTGAAACTTGGTCTAACTTATACAGCCATTAAAATCTGATAAAAAAGTTATTCGTAGAAACAATAATTTGATGCATATAATTTTAATTACACTGGTACCCAGGTTTGTCTGATTATTCAAGTATAGTTATTTCAATTAGAAGCATTCGATAGCCTAGAAATAACTAAATCTTTTTTTTTTCGGTAAATATTTGTGGATTGAACAAGCACACCCAGAGAATATTAGACAACAGACCTAGAAGAGGTTTAGAAGTATTCAAAATAATTAGAGTTAGAATATTTTCCTTTAATTCCCTTTTATAATAAATATCCGTTGTCACTGAATTCTGAGTACCGATCCTTACCCAAGCCTCAGTGATAACACTCTACCAAAATTTTTCGCCCTGATAAGTAGGGGATACCTTACACCATCAAGTAATCCATGCTCTGAAAGTTGCCGAAGCGAAAGCGGTTCCTACAAGACGAGCCAAAATTGGGACAGAAAACCCAGTGTGGTCCGAATCCACTGAACTCCAGTCGGCAAAACGACATGCAAAAGCCTGGCTAAACATTTGGATTGCTTGTGGAAGACCGCTATGCGGGACTGTATTCAAGCTGAAACGGAGCACAAAACGCAAATATAAAGCTGAAATGAAGAGGTACCGAATTATTGGGCGATAGTTCACAGGAGATAAAAATCGTGGCTAAGCCTAATCAGACAAGACAATCATCCATCTAGCACTTCTCTGACACTACATGATTGGCACCCCAACTATGCTTCGATGTATGGAGATGAGAATCTTATTAAAACCAATCAATATGGAACGGAAGTTTCCAGCTGGCTTGCACGTTTCTCAAGGCAGCATTGCGTTGTTCCCATTTCCCTTGAGAAGACCAAGTTAGCTGTCAGAAAATTGCTTTCCAAAGCAAAGAATGGGATGGACAGCGAAGGTCTTTCAATGAAACACCTCAAGTCTTTACCTGAATTCTTCTTTTTCCATCTTCAGCTTATCTTCCAGATGTACCTCTCCAGGGGTTTTGTTCCAAACTCTTTTCTGAAAGTTGTCATTTCATCTGTCGCCAAAAAAGGAAAAGATTCAAACGAATAGAAATCTTATAGACCCATAACCGTCTCGTGTATCTTGAGCAAAGTGTTTGAAAATGTGATCTTCTCTGAGCTTGATACTGGACACTTTGGGGACAATCAGCTTGGATTCCAGAAAGGTCTAGGGTGCCCAGAGGTTAATCGCCTTCTTGCTATGGACTCAGAAGGGAAAAAAGTCACCTCTGTATATGTGCATTATTGATATATCGAGAGAATTTGAAAGCGTCTATCATGTGCAAGCAATGACTACTCTACTGCACAATGGAGTAAGTTCAAGCATAGTGAGTACTCTGAAACTTTGGTATTGAAATTTGACTGTGTTGGCCAAGTGGAAAGGCAAAATTTCAGATCCAACTTCAGAATCAGCCGCATTTCATTTGCTATTAGAAGAATAAAATGATAAATTTAGCACCTGTAAATTCAGCATTATTTCATTTTTAATTAGAAGAATATTCAAAGCAGTATTACAAGATTCAAGAACAGTTGGTGAGCTTTCTAAGTCAATGGACCGGTAACCTGCTTTGACCTGCAATTTCGAAGAAACCTGTACCACCTTTACTCAACGCAGTATTAAAAAATTCAAGAACAGTTAGTGAACTTTTTAAGTCAATGGACCGGTAACTTGCTTTGACCCGGTATTGATTATTTTGTTTAGTATAAAAGCAGTTTGTTTTAATTTTGATAAGTTAGTAACTCTACTGTTAATGATGACCGACTGTGTCATCGAAATATTTAGAGTCTTTGTTTTATATTTTCGTTTTACTGTCTAATAAAAGGACCTATCCCTATTTGGAATTCTTATTGTTTTCGTCATAGAAATGGCAGTTTGGTCATGGAGAATAATAGTAACGTCGTATATATGAGGATGACAGACCAACTTCAGAATCAGCCGCATTTCATTTGCTATTAGAAGAATAAAATGATAAATTTAGCACCTGTAAATTCAGCATTATTTCATTTTTAATTAGAAGAATATTCAAAGCAGTATTACAAGATTCAAGAACAGTTAGTGAACTTTCTAAGCCAATGGACCGGTAACCTGCTTTGACCTGCAATTTCAAAGAAACCTGTACCACCTTTACTCAACGCAGTATTAAAAAATTCAAGAACAGTTAGTGAACTTTGTAAGTCAATGGACCGGTAACTTGCTTTGACCCGGTATTGATTATTTTGTTTAGTATAAAAGCAGTTTGTTTTAATGTCATCCCCATATGTATGACGTTGCTATTATTCTCCATGACCAAACTGCCTTTTCTATGACGAAAACAATAAGAATTCCAAATAGGGATAGGTCCTTTCATTAGACAGTAAAACGAAAATATAAAACAAAGACTCAAAATATTTCGATGACACAGTCGGTCATCATCATCAGTAGAGTTACTAACTTATCAAAATTAAAACAAACTGCTTTTATACTAAACAAAATAATCAATACCGGGTCAAAGCAAGTTAACGGTCCATTGACTTAAAAAGTTCACTAACTGTTCGTGAATTTTTTAATACTGCGTTGAGTAAAGGTGGTACAGGTTTCTTCGAAATTGCAGGTCAAAGCAGGTTACCGGTCCATTGACTAACACGCTCAATACACACGTTGTTTGAAGCCTCAACTGACTGGAGTCCAGGACAAGAAGTTGAAGTCCGAAAGTAAATAATAAATTTCGTCTTCTTAGAATTTTCTGTCAGAAGATGAGACTTAAAACCACAATTGAATTCTATCAATTGACTGACATATATTTTGCCGAAGTATCAGATCATTGGGTCCAGAGACACTATACACGGTATCATCAGCAAACAACACAGTAAGTCCGAGATCCTTTGGCGACTCGCCCAAGTCATTGATATAAATCAGGAAAAGCAAGGAGACAAGTACAGACACTTGAGGGACCCCAACGGTGTTCGACTGCTACAATGTTCTTGATGTGGAGTCACCATCGGAAACGAATTGTTTCCGGTCATGTAAGTGCGACATAATTAAATAGCAGGGTAGCCCTCTTATCCCATAATGATGCAGTTTGTGTTCCAAAATACGTTGGGAAATCGTGCCGAATGCTTTTTTGATGTCATAAAACACAGTTGCTGGAATATCACCTTTATCTAAAACGTTATGATTAAACTGAGTAACAACTAAAACTGCATGTTGGGCAGAATGGTTTCTCCTGAAACCAAATTGTGACTTGAGAAAGAAATTAATCTTTCCTACGAAACCAGACGAAACCAGACGATTATATAAACAACGTTCAACAAGTTTAGAATAAGCCGATAAAATCGAAATTGGACGATAATTATTTGGATCTTTTGAATCAATTCCCTTATGTAACGCAACTATTCTAGCAGCTTTAAAGCAATCAGGGAATTTGTTGTACTTAAAACAAAGGTTAATAATAAGAGTAAAGCACTCCGAAGTTTCCGGGATAATCGTCTTCAGTAAATTTGTGCTAGATCCATCCTGACCTTCTGACTTTTGTTTTTCAAAGGCCTGGAAATTGCCAATAATTCTGGAGCCAATACAAGAGAAAGAAATATTAATAGGTCATTCGATGGAGGTAAATACTTCTTGAAATCAGTAGCCACAGCTGACTCCAATACAGCTGTTAATACTGAACTCTTTTCACCGATAGTAGCAAAGTGGAAATTAAGTAGTGTAGTCACTTTTATTCCCTTTTGCAGTTGTCCCATCTGTTACTGTCATTTCTTCGGGGATTTCTTTTGTTTCGTCCGATTCAGACAATCATTAATTTATTTCCATGTCTTTCTCGGCGACCCTTCCGCCTCCATGAATGTTTGTTTCTAATAACTCTGCTTCGATGCCCGAATTAATTTTGCTAATGTATTCTTATAATTCTTAAAATTTTGCTTATTTTCTTCAGTCAAATTTGATAAGTATTTCCGATACAGCTTATTCTTTACATTTATAGACTTGAGTATACTTGATGTAATCCAAGGTTTAGTAGGTTGTTTGTGTCTTCTGTTTGTAATACAACGGTAAGGGCACGCCTGGTCAAGTGAATTTTTTAAAGGTTTCTATAAAACCTACTCGCAGCCTCATCCGGGTCTTCGGACTTATAACAAGATAAAAAATCGGCGTCCCTCAGCAACTCCTTTAGTTTAGTGGTATCCATAACTCTTACTTTTCGCTGCTGCCTGTTAATAGTTGGTGTAATACCGATAATTAGATCACACACAGCCATAAAATGATATGATGTGTCGTCTACGACGACCTTACATGTTCGAACTTGAATATTTGTAGAAATATTCTCAATAAGAGACTGGGACGTTTCGGTAGCTCTAGGTGGTATACGACATGCAGGAAGACATCCGGCGGCTATAAAATTAGACAGCATTTCCGATGCTACGTCATTAGTGTGTAGATTAATCTTACTATGGTTACGTAGTAAAGATTAATCAACATTAAAATCACCCATAATCATAGACTTACTGTATTTACGCGACAATATATCAAGACATTCCTGTAAAATTTCATTATACCTTTTAATGCTTCCATTTGGAGGACGATAGCATACACAACAAACTATTGGCTCATGGTTAACCTAAATTTCTACCGCTAATATTTCAAACAGCATCTCCACGTTCAAATGTTCAACATCACTAATAATTTTAAGAGGTATTGATGACTTGACAAAAAGTCCAAGTCCTCCTTGATTATTATTCTGGTGGTTCTTAGACACGAACTTATAATCGGGAAGATTAACTAACTTTTCAGTTATAGAATTTAAGAATGCTTCCCACAAATCAAATACATCCAATTCACTAGACGAAATAAAAGAAGAAATATGATCCAACTTACTAACGAGACCACGGTAGTTCAGGAACGCCAGCCGAAAATCACCCGGAAAATAATGTGTACTTGACGAATCATTAGGGAAAATATACTTGTTACTTGGTAAATTAATTACTTCCAAATCCAGGCATTCTGTTTCAGAAGACGAATTAGATAAAAGAATCATTAAGATCAAGCGGGCTATTCTGAAGAGAATCAAACCTCTCAATCCTGTGCCGGTAAGTTGAACTAATTTTAATTTAACTCAAATTACCAAATATCCTGGGTGGGAGTCTGGACCAGTGAGTTAAGAAAACAGTTGATATGATAGTTATATAATCGACGGCTCGTTATCAGTATAATACTGTGCTCATAAACAACAAAATACACACCAAAAATTTAACCTTGAGTAATGAAAAAAGTAAGGAAGAAAAAAACCTAGAAGTTAGACACAAAAGAAATAAATATTGATAAAAAGAAAAATCGCAAGGACAGCAAACACTTGCTAATCCCGAAATTTTAGAACATTCAACCACTACTCCCACTTTATGAGGGAAAGAACTTAGTAAAGAAAAGGTAGAAAAAAAGAGATGAATACACAACAAATTTACACAAGAAAGAACCTGCAAAGCTGCCGCAGGCGAGGCATTCTGCATCTTCACTCAATTCCCGCGGCATTTCACAAATGGAGACGTAACTACACGTATTCATATCAACTTACTGAAACTAATTTATCAAACATACTATACATCACTCATTATCGATATTGACCCACGCATCACGATCGTTATTCTTTGCCTGGAGCCTTAAATCAGTCCCATCTTGTTGCAGACGAAAGAACTTATAGGTTTTCGAGTCCTTGATTATTTCAATTTTCTTTAAAAGTTCAGCTCTTATGACGTTCAAGGCCGGAGATAGATGAGTACATAATCTCATATTCTAGCCTTTCAGCTTGCCGACTGATTTTAAAACAGTCTGTACATCACGCTCTGACGTAAACGATATTATAACTGGGGGAGTTTGTTTTCTAGCAGACGACGGGTGCCTAGAAACATTTTCGGGTTTGGGGTTAGCCCTGGATGACCGAGAAAGTACAATATTCTCCTATACTGAAAGTTTATTTGAAAGATTACATCTTTCACTTTCATTTCGAGAGTCTCTCCTGGTCGTCCTTTTTCCTAACCGTGTACTACAAGGTTTAAGTCGGCGATTTTTAGCTTCCAGCTGTAGAAGCCCTCAGATTGACTCGGCCGAATTCTAGGCTTTGCTCACCCAATTTAACCTCAAGTTCAGCAATTTTCTCGTCTTTTTGACAGACTAGTGCATAGCGACTGGATCTCGCTAGTCAGACCAAGGACTTGGTCTGAAAGTGCTTGATTAGAGATCGTAATTGACTGAAATTTTCCCTCTGTTTTTGTGGTCAGCTCCTTGACAGCTCGGTCGTGCGTTGTAGCATCAATCATCATATTTAAAAACAATAACTTTGCAATATACCGCACGCTAAGTAATTTTTAATGCATGAGACGGAAACTTACTCTCAAGGGGGGCTTTTTCTCGTATTCCTACGGCCTCCCAATTTCAAACAGCTCCTCTAGATTTGTCAGGAAAATTCAGCTAACACTTTTTGCCTGTGTTTCCTGCTTGCAAACTTCTCTAATTAAAAGATTCAGACGTCACAGCTATAACAATTCACTTATACACAGTAGCGGTTAAACTAGTTGGTTACGCAAGCTAAGCTGTTGAGATTTTAAGCGTGTGTTCTATCTGAGCTATTTGAAACCTATTTAGCTGTTAACTCTTTGAACTCTAATTAAATACTGATATTAAGATACTCATAATAACTTGCAAGATTTTGATAATGCAAGAAAATATTTTTTAATACCTAGCAAGATTTGGTGATATCATGTAAGACATTAAAACTGCAATGCAAGGTGTTTGATAATTTCAGACAAGATTTTGATTATCTCACACAAGATTTGGAAACACTTGGCAAGATTTTGATAATACCATGCATCATTTTTTTAAAAACTTGCATGATTTAAGTAATATCATAGAGGATACTCATAATATCTTGCAAGACTTTGATAATGCAAGACAAGGTTTTGTAATACCTAGCACGATTTGGTAATATCATGTAAGAAATTGATACAGCAATGCAAGGTGCTTGATTATTTCCCACAAGATTTTGATTATCCTCACACATGATTTGGAAACACTTGGCAAGACTTTGAGATAAGATATTTATTTCGAAAAATATCAGAAAGGCAAAGCCATTCATTAGTCTAAAAAACAAAAAGTGTCAAATGTAAGAAAGTTAAAAAGGCACAAATTAAAACAAAACCAAAAAAGAAAATTGAGATAAAAATAATGTTAAAAAGGTTTAAAAGAGAATATATAAAAAGGGGAGGGAACGGAAGAGCCAAACGGACACCAGCATGGGTATCACCAGTAAAAAAAAAAAAAAAAAAAAAAAAAAAAAAAAAAAAAAAAACTAGTGGTTTATTTGATCAGTATCAGTAATAAAGGGGACAAAGGTTTTTTTTTATATCTGGAGGTATAAAACGGATGGGGGACAAGATAGGGATGGGTTCAGAGACAGTACATGGCAGGCAGTGTCTGGATGGGGAGTGTCTTTTGGGGAAAATGTTTTCCGTGCGAAGGTTTATTATTGCATTTTTTGCGAAACGAAGGCACAGCGTTCCTCTCCTGTGCTCATGATTTTCCAGCTTGGCTTTTTTTAGAATGAGTGAATATGGTACCAAAGTTTCTTTAAAAATTATTCTTAGGGCTCTTTTTTGAATAGATTCAATTTTATCTGATTCATCACGGGAGATGCCAGGATGCCAAACTGGACAATCATATTCAAGATGCGGGCGGACAAAGGAAGTATAAATCCTTAAAGAATGGGATGAGGGGATGTTAAATTTATTCAAGAGCTTAAGGAGAGACATGGATGCATTAGCTCTATGGACAATATCTTTCATGTGGATATCCAACTTTAAATTAGAGAAAATTGTAACCCCAAGTAATTTAAAGGAAGACACAGAAATATCTGGGGGGATAGGGTCAAGGAATGCGGGTATAGATTTCAAGAAATTTATCGTCATTATACTTGATTTAGTGGAATTTACTTTCATATTTAGGTTCTTAGCTTCATCCGAAATGTGGGATAGAATTTCAAGGGGGTCACTTCCAATATTCCTGTGACATACTTCGATGATTGTCAAGTCATCCACGTATTTCCACCTTTGGGGGAATTCCTTACCAATATTGTTAATCATACTAGAACTAAAAGTGGTCCCAATGAGGTGCCTTGAAGAATTCCACAGTAAATAGGGAGGGGGTTAGAGAAAATATTTTTGTATTTAACAGCTTGGGATCTATTTGAAAGAAACGATATAACAATATTTACTAACAGAGGATCAAGTTTAAAATTAACCAGTAGTGAACGAATTAGTATGGTGTGGTCAACCAGGTCAAAAGCTTTTTGGAAATCAACTAAGACAAGGTTCAGCCAGACATTTGGTTTATCAAGGTTACTTACGATGGTATGCATTAAGTGCACAAGGTAATGGGTGGTGGAAGTTTTCTTTAAGTTACCAAACTGCCAGGTGTCAATACGCGGACAAATTTTATGCTTAAGCCAGTCACAGAGGAAACCTTCATAAAGTTTGGAAAAAACAGAAGTGAGCGGAATGGGGCGAATGTTGGCGAAAGTCAGACCGGCACATTTTTTAGGGACAGGTGTTATAAAACCTTGTTTCCAGCAACATGAGAATTTACCAAATTTTGTGATGTGGTTGAAAATATTTGATAAAGGCTCAGTAATTTTCTCCGAAAAGGCTTTAATTAAGTCAACTGGGATGTCCAAGGGACAAATACATGATTTTCTTAGCTTAAGAATTTTGTTTATAACATCAGAGGGAGAAATAAAGGGGAAGGAAGTATTGGGAGGAATAGTTGGACTTGAGCCAGTGAAAGGGGGGAGACTTTGCACAATGGAAGTAAGGTACAAGTTCAGATCTTTGGCAGTCTTATTAGGGGGTTCAGGGAGATGAAAATCAACTTCGGAAGGACTTTTTCCGCATACTTCTTTAATTTTTCTATACCATTGCTTGGGCTTGTAAGAACATAGATCTGACTTTATTATTATAATAATCAAAAGCTGCTTTTCTTAATTTTTTTCTTAAGGAACTTCCTAAGACTATTAGCCTCAGTAATAGAACCTGCTTTGAAAAAGTTGATTTTTTTCTTATAAGTTTTTTAAAAGACTCAGTAACATAAGGCTTATCTGTAGAACACGTTTTAAATTTTTTCTCAGGGAAGTGGAATTCATAATTACTCCTCAATAGATTTTGGAGGGAAAAAACCATGTAGTCAACGTCATTTGCTTGATACACAGTGGACCAATTTTCAGTAGTAATCCAGGAGCCAAAATTGAAAAGTTCTGAGTCAGTGAGAGGTCTATAAGTGGTTTCAGTTATAGAAATCAACTTTTAAACTTTAGCCAGCGGAGATAGGAAAAGGCTAAAGTGATAACTACCCCATAGAGGGGACAAAGTTATGACAGACTTGTAAAAAATTGAAAGATTAATGCAAATTGAATCAAGAGCAGCTGTGCCTTTGGTGGTAGTGAATTTGACCAAATGTTCTAAATTAAGACTGGCACATGCAGAATCTAGTCTTATATTACTTGCATTACCCATCAGGAACATTTCTGTAGTTAGATATTTAGATAGTACAAAGTCAGCACTTGCATGAAATTTTTCAATAAAATTTATTTCGTCAGCGGATCTCTGATTAGGGGAGTAATAAAAAAACAAAGGACAATTAAATTAAAAGGACGCGGCAAGACTTTAGGTCGAACACACACCCACATAACTTCATCAAAGGGATTAAGACACGGAATTGGGATTTCACTTGGATATAAATCATTACGGATAAAGAACAGAATTCCGCCACCTTTCTTACCCAGAGGGTGGTTTTCTGGTCTGAGTTTAATAAATTGTGAAAAATTGTTAATCTTTAACATGTGCAAATTTTGAGCTTGCACTTCAGTAATAGCGATTACATCTAAACTATATATTTTAGAAAGGGTGTCTAATTCATTGAGTTTTTCAAAGTTAAGGCTTTCAGCGTTACTCAACAAAAGTTTGGGGAATCGAAAGTGACTTGTGAAGGTACCGCTTTTGCTCTTTACTTTTTTTATATCATAGATGCGGTCAGGGGTTCTAGTGGACTTCTTGACGGGGGCTAAACTTGGATATTGAGAACAACAATTATTAAATGCAAAAGGTCTCAGACCAGAGTCACCCTGGTAGGGTGGGCACGAGGGATTAAACGCATGGATCGGAGGCAGGAAAATAAGACGGTGGTACTTTCAGGGGGTTCAACTTGGGAGGGGTTAACTGGAGTGTTAAGAGGGAAGGGATTTTGCTGGGAATATGGTTTTTTTTTCTGGGTGGTAACGGTAGAAGTTTTTTGAGTGAGCAGGGTGGATTTGGGATAAAAAAGGACGAGTATGCGCTGGCGAGCTAATTTTAATAATTGAATGAAGGGGGCTCCGCTTTTGGGTTGATTGAGAACTTGTAACTATCTTACTATTAAAAATTTTACTGCCCCTGGCTATAGTACTATAATCCCTATTTTTGAAATGTAATAACATGCACTTAGTCTCGAAACAAAGGCCACTTTGAAATTTATGGCAGGGTTTAGAATGGGAAAGGGAGCAATAATTGTCATTACAGTGACCAGTAGTTTAAAAAGACATACAGGGGTGAACAAAGGGTACAATCACTCTTTTTTATACACTTGTTGGCCAAGTGAAAACGGCAGGCAATAGAATTCTTCCCTGATTTGGCTTCAGGAACCAATTTACTAATAATACTCAATTTGTCACTGACCCCTGGAACTGGAATATTGGCTGAGTTCACACTTTAATTGTCACTGACCTCTGGATCTGGAATATTGATTGAGTTCTCATTTAAGCTGTCACTGACCTCTGGAACTAGGTGACCATTTAAATTCATATTTGAGTTGACACTTGCTTCATTAATATTCATGTGTTGGGAGTTGTTGCTTGTGGATTGAATTGCAGTTGGTTTCAAA
This sequence comes from Artemia sp. Qi Xiang Cuo, assembly GCF_049724085.1. Classification (NCBI taxonomy): domain Eukaryota; kingdom Metazoa; phylum Arthropoda; class Branchiopoda; order Anostraca; family Artemiidae; genus Artemia; species Artemia sp. Qi Xiang Cuo. The sequence goes on from NC_142811.1 coordinate 8,039,949, forward strand.
TTGGTGTTTTTTTTATTCGTATTCACAGACTTAAGTGTGTTCTTAATTATATTCCCCCTAAGATCAATGAAAGTAGAAGTTTCGTTCGTAACGAACTCGATTTTTTTTTTAGCACTAAAAGGGAGGGGAGGGAAGGGTCACATAGGGGGCTGGAATCACAATTGCCACAAGGAAAATTTTCAGTCTGGCAGGAGGCATCATTAGAAGGCTCACAATTATATTCAAAATCCGTCTGGGTACTGGCATCGTTAGTTTCTAGCAGAAAATCAGTCTGGCAACTGGCAACACTGGTTAATACTGGTAGGGGAGTAGTCTGACACTCGCTATGGGCTGCAATGAAAGCTTTACCATCCCTTTGGCAAGTCGGGGCAAGGGGGGACGACCTGATATCATCTAAAATTTCAGTTAAGGAAGAATTTATTTCTGACAATCGGCGTCGAGGGGTATCGCTAGTTTTTGAAGAATTTATTCCTGACAATCGGCGTAGTGGGGTATCATTAGCTTTCGAAGAATTAGGGGTGGTAAATTCTTGATTTTTGGTGATGTTTTGTTTCGAGGAACAATCCAAACATAACCAGTTCTTATTCCAGTGGGAACGTTCTATCCCCGCACATTGCTCATGAATGGAAGAGTTGCATGTACTACATACCAGGCAATTGATTGATTCCCTTAATCTACACTCAGGACACACTCTCTTAAAGTCCTTTGGTTGTCCTTTAGTCATTTGGTTGATTAATCAAAAGGGTTTAAAAAAAATCAATTCACCTGATGGCTGGTGACAAAATCTGGAATTAAGGTCACAGTTAGCCAACTTTGCCACTGAATTGGTTGTCCTTTAGTTATTTGGTCGGTTAATATAAAGGGTTAAAAAGTTCAATTCACCTGATGGCTGGTGGCAAAATCCGGAAGTAAGGTTACAGCTAATCAACTGTGTCACTGAATTAACTGAATTTAATGCAGAAAGGCATAAACCAAATAGGTGTTAACAGGTTGAACTCTGGTTGAAGACTTGATACCATGCATCATTTTGTTAAAAACTTGAATGACTTAGGTAATATAGTAGAGGATACCCATAATATCTTGCAAGAATTTGATAATGCAAGACAAGATTTTTTAATACCTAGCAAGATTTGGTAGTATCATGTAAGACATTAATACTGATAATTTCAAAGTTTTTGAAAATTTCAGACAAGATGTTGATTATCTCACACATGATTTGGAAATGTTTGGCAAAATTTTGATAATACCAGGCATCATTTTGTTTAAAACTTGCATGGCTTAGGTAATTATTCCGTCTTTCTAATCATCTAATACTTTTTAATGTGCTTAGTGGGTTAAATAATGATTTAGGTTTACTTATTTGTAAGTGGTGCAAAAAAGAAAAAAATTAATAAAAATAATTTTCGGAATTAGAATAATTTAATTATTAATAGGTTTAGATATAAGATATATAACAATGCAAATAATCGTAATAATGAGGTAATTTTCTATAATGCTAAGATAAAACAAGCAAATCTTAATATAAAGAATGATTTTGTAATTGTAACTATTGATAAAGCTAATAATAATTTTTGGAATTATTTGTCAGAAGCTATATTGTGATGTTTTATCAAAGGAGCTAAGTACAACGAATACATATGAAAAGGTTCAAGATGCTGATAATAGTTTATTGAATGGAATAGAAGATATACTTTAAAAAAATGTATTGATGTTAATGATAATGATAAAAAATTCCCTTTTTTATATTGGACACCAAAATTTCATAAGAATCCCCCGGAACCACGTTTTTTTGCGGGTGCAGCCAGATGCCCTACCAAAATTGCGGCGACTGACCTGTCTTGTATTTTAAGGGAAATTAAAAGTAAGTTTAAGTCATATTGCTCGGGAATTTAAAAAAACTTCTAAATTTAATCCATATTTGAGCGATAATAATTCACTGCAAGCAATATATTCTCTTGCTTTAGTTTCAGCCAAAAGAGTGAACTCATTTGATTTCACTACTTTATCCACAAATTTACCAATTAATTTAGTATTTGTGAATTTAAAAAAGAATATTAAGAAGGCTTTTCTTTTGTCCAATTTGGCTTTTCTAAATATTTACACGTATAATAATTAGGCTAGATGGACTAATTCCTTTAACAGTACCGCTAGTTACTGCTGTTACAGCTTAGATATGATTTACGATTTACTGGAAGTTATTCTATTTATTACTTCTATAAAATTTAACGGTAATCTGTATAATGAAAGTATTGATATTTATATGGGGGGTAATGCTAGTCTGTTTGTAGTGGACCTGTTTTTAAGCTATTTAGAATATGAATTTATGATTGGGAAAAAAGAACCCAAGTAACATAAAATGTTTGCTTTCAAATAATAAAATATATTTTGATGAACCTCTGGTTACAAATTATGCAGAGTTTTTAGAGATTTTGGATAAGATATACTCACGAGACTTAAATCTGGAACCCAGCAATAGGAAGGCAATTATGACCCATTTCTAGATTTAGATATTAATGTTACACCTAATAATACATTAGTTTTTAGAATATATAATGAAACAGATGATTTTAGTTTTGAAATAGTTAAATTCCCATTTTCTAAAAGTAATATACATTCAAATATAACATATTCATCGTATTTTTCCCAACTATTTAGATATGCGAGTATTTGTACTAAATACATTGATTTCAAAAGTAGAGGTCAATAACTTAGCCATAAATTAATCGTAAGAGTTTTTCCGCCAATAAACTTGCTTGGCAATTTGAAAAACTTAGTTTTCAATATAATCAACTTTTAAAGATATTTTGAACAATATTTTGAGGTAGCTTGTTGGATGCATTTTTTCTCTTCCCTTTACATTTTTGGAATTTAGAGTTGGTTTCAACACAAGCTGGTACCTAGTTACAGGGAACAGGTTGAAATTAGTTCTTAGAAATTGGGCTTGAAAGTGAATGGGTTTTAGTTGACAGTTGTGGTTATGCAATTATGGGAGGACAACTGGCTGAAGTGTTATTCTTTTAGAGTTGGGTAATTTTTACTTTGAATCAGTTTTAGGTGAGCGGCGATGAAAAAAGCTTTGGATTTTTTGGGGTATTTTGGTATTTTTTGGGTATTGTATTGTTCGTAGATATTCCAAAGGTGACACTATATACGGGTCTGCCGTATGGTTTTATGGTAGGCACGCTCATTTGCCTGGGTAAGGAAATTTAAGCACCAAACCTATATAGGCAAGTAAGTTTCTCTCTGAGAAGCCCGGATATGAGCTGATTACTAGTGGAATATTAAAATTTGTAGACTTAAGAATCTACGGCTTGGTTTTGGGACATTGATTTACACTTATTAATGCTGAATTTGCTCTATTTTGTACTTGATTTTTTGACTATTTGGTTGGATGTACTGTTTGCCCTAGGCGATTGGATGGATGAGTGAGGTCCTTGTTCAAGTGCTTATATATGTCAGTTACTAAATTAGGAAGACAGTTGTTTTTTTTGTTTTTTTTACAAAGTAATTACCTGTGATACACTATACAAGATTTGGTAATATCATGTAATAAAATCAATGCTGCAATAAAAGGTGTTTGATAATTTCAGACAAGATTTTGATTATACTAAACAAGATTTAGAAACCTTTCACAAGATTTTGATAATACCATGCATCATTTTGTTAATAAATTGCAAGACTTAGATAATATCCGAGAGGATACTCTTGCAAGACTTTGATAATACAAGACAAGATTTTGTAATATCTACTAAGTAAAGAAAAAAAACACTAGAAACATTATTTTCCTAATAGAAAAACTCACGACAGACACATTTATATCATCATCATTTTGTACTTTTAAAATAACATGGGTAATTTTTTTTGCTAGATGTATATTTGATGTGATTTAAGACATGGAAAAGAAGATGAAAAAACTATTTCAAAAAAATTGGGGAGGGGAGGGGGCCTGGAGGGGGATTGGGCCCTGGAGGGAGAGGGTTGGGGCCCCTGGAAGGGGTGAGGGTCATGGAGCGGGGACTCATTGCCTTGGTGTGGGGCTTAGGGCCCTGGTGTTGGACTTGGGGCCCTGGTGGGGGACTGGGGGTCCTGGAGTGGGGATTTGGAGCCTTGGATGGAAAATCAGGTTTCTGGCATAAGAATGTGGAGGCCCAAGCTCATATGCAAGTCCGGTTATGGAAAACCGATGTGCACAGTTCCATTACATTACAATAATGATATCTGCCCCTTTGTATTCATATTCAAGTTTTAATAATCAATAATTTGCTCAATATCATCAGAGTACAAAAAGTTCTCTTTGAATTGTTTATTAGAATCTATATAAAAACTTCTTATTACAGATTATTTTACTTCAGAGTCACTTCTAATATCAGAGGCAACGCTGTAGCGTTGCCTATAGTAAAGGCCATACGGCTCCAATGTTTTATTTTTTTTCCCAGAGGCACTTCATATGGAAGGGATCGTCGTAGAAGCTTCAAAGGGGCTCATTCGATTGGAAATCGAGAGTTCTAGTGCCCTTTTTAATAGTCGAAAATGATTTTTTAAAGATAAAAATGAGGGCTACTAGCCCCCCTACACCCATCATTCCCCCAAACACATCCAATAAAAATTTTGAGATAGCCATTTTGTTCAGCGTAGTTGATTTCAAGATAGAAAATATATTTTTGAGGAGGATACTCCCCCACAACCCTCAGGGCAAGGGTTTTAATTTATGCCCTGGGGGCATATAAGGTTTTTATAGAAGGCATTGTCGTAGAAAATTCAAAACAGGCTCATTTCATTGGAAATTAAAGAGCTAGTGCCCTTTTTAATAGTCAAAAGTGATTGGAGTGTTACTAGCCCCCCTTCCCCTCCCCCCACGCCCATCATTTCCCCAAACATTTCCAATCAAAATTTTCAGATAGCCATTTTGTTCAGCGTAGTTGATTTCCATATAGAAAATGTATTTTTGAGGAGGACACTCCCCCACAACCCTCAGGGCAAGGGTTTTAAGTTATGCCCTGGGGGCATATAAGGTTTTATAGAAAGCTTTGTCGTAGAAACTTCAAAACAGGCTCATTCGATAGGAAATCAAAGGGATATTGCCCTTTTTAAGAGTCGAAAATGGTTGTAGGGCAACCAGCCCCCCCCCCCACGCCCATTATTTCCCCAAACAAATCAAATCAAAATTATGAGATAGCCATTTTGTTCAGCGTAGTTGATTTCCAGATAGAAAATATATTTTTGAGGAGGACACTCCCCCACAACCCTTTGGGCAAGGGTTTTAAGTTATGCCCTGGGGACATATAAGGTTTTTTTAGAAGGTGTCGTCATAGAAACTTCAAAAAAGGCTCATTTGATTGGAAATTCAAAGGGATAGTGCCCTTTTCAATAGTCAAAAGTGATTGAACGGCAACTATCCCCCCCCCCCCCTACGCCCATCATTCCCGCAAACACATCCAATCAAATTTTGAGATAGCCATTTTGTTCAGCGTAGCTGCTTTTCAGACAGAAAACATGTTTTTGAGGAGGACAATCCCCCACAACCCTCATGGCAAGGGTTTGAAGTTATGCCCTGGGGGCATATAAGGTTTTTATAGAAGTTGTTGTCATAGAATCTTCAAAAAAGGCTCATTCGATTGGAAATTCAAAGGACTAGTGCCCGGTTTAATAGTCAAAAGTGATGGGAGGGCAACTAGCCCCCCCCCACTAAGCCCATCATTTCTCAACACACATCAACTCAAAATTTTTATATACCCATTTTTGTTCAGCGTAGTTTACTTACAGATAGAAAATATGTTTTTGACGAGGACACTCCCCTACAACCCTCCGGGCAAGGGTTTTAAGTTATGCCTTGGGGGCATATAAGGTTTTTATAGAAGGGATTGTCGTAGAAACTTCAAAACAGGCTCATTCGATTGGAAATTAAAGGGCTAGTGCCCTTTTTAATAGTCGAAAGTGATTGGAGGGCAAATAGCACTCCCACGCTCATCTTTTCCCCAAACACGTCCAATCAAACTTTTTAGATAACCATTTTGTTCAGTATAGTTGATTTCCAGATAGAAAATATGTTTTTGATGAGGAAACTCCCCCACAACCCTCATGGCAAGAGTTTTAAGTTATGCCCTGGGGTCATATAAGGTTTTTAGAGAAGTTGTTGTCGTAGAAACTTCAAAACAGGCATATTCAATTGGAAATTCAAAGGGCTAGTGCCCTTTAAATAGTCACAAGTGATTGGAGGGCAACTAACCCCCCTCACGCCCATCATTCCCCTAAACACATCCAATCAAAAATTTTGAGATAGCCATTTTGTTCAGCGTAGTTAATTTACGGATATAAAATATGTTTTTGAGGAGGACACTCCCCCAAAACCCTCAGGGCAAGGGTTTTAAGTTATGCCCCGGGGGCATATAAGGTTTTTGTTGAAGGCGGTGTTGTAGAAACTTCAAAAAAGGCTTATTCGATTGGAAATTTCGAGGGCTAGTGCCTTTTTTAATAGTTGAAAGTGATTTGAGGGCAAATAACCCCCTCTCACGCCCACCTTTTCCCAAACACATCCAATCAAAATTTTAAGATAGCCATTTCATTAAACGCAGTTCTAACTTCTGGAAATTAGGTCTTTGAGAATTACAACTCCCCCAAAGCCCTCAAGGCAAGAGTGTAATTTAAGGATTCTCCGAATCCTTCATATTATTTCTTATGGAAAGGATGCTCGTAGAAACTTTAGAGAGGGCTCATTTGATTGAAAATTGAAAGTTCTTGTTCACTTTTAAAGAGTCAAAAGAGATTGAAGGGCAACTAGCCCCTCTCCCTCCTCCACGCCCTAAATGCATCAGATAAAAATTTTGAGATAGACATTTTATCAAAATAGTTCAAAATTCTGATAACAAAAAACTCCGGTGTCGACACAGCCCACCAGGGCCCATGGGTAGGCGTTGTACGTTTTGTCCTGGGGCATAACTTATTAAGGGAGGTTTATAACTTATAGGAAGGGGTTTTGTATGGAAAGAACACATAGGAAATCTATTATAATTATCCAATTATAAGGTTAAAATACATACTCTGTGATAGATGCAAACTTGCTTTGGCACACAAATTCCTATTAAAGCCAATTCCAAACAGTCGTGATCCCTTTGTGTCAGCAAGTGAAATGGTCTAAACCCCCTAAATGGAGCTATTTTTTCAATCCATTAATTGTTGTCAATCGCTGTCCACAAGTTTTGCAAGCTGTCTATTGTTCATATATAAGGTTTTTATCAAAGAAGTAATCGTATAGACTTTGAAAAAAACCTCATTCGATTTAAATTAAAAACTTGAAACTTTTTGCAATCAAAAACGAACAAAAATTAATTAAAAAAAACTTTCCGAAAAATAAGTTTTTCAAAGAAAAGTAAAGGCTATTTAAATTTAAGCTCAGGAGATACAAATACCAGTTAAAATTCAAACTCAAAACGACCAGAAATTACTATGAAAGAATAAATGAAACCCAAAACGAACAGAAATTAAATAAACAATCATAATAAAAAACATACAGCAAGTAATGATAAAAATGAATAAATAGATCTTAAAGCGAGTAATGCTTAGATTGAATATGAAAATCAAGCTTATAATGAAAACAAATATTTTGCTATTAAAGTATAAATGAAACTTAAAACAAACAGAAATTAAATAAACATCAATGCGAACAAACATACAATATATATTAATGTAAATGAATAAATAAATCTTAAAACGAGTGAAACTTAAATTGAATATGCAAATCAAGTTTGATTCGAATAAAAGTAACTGCAAACAAGAGTATGGATATCGCCTCACTGCGGAAGCCTAAAACCTACTGTGTCATTGGCGCTTTACTGAAAACGAATTATATTACAAATGTTTTCTTTTGTACTTATTATTGAAAATAAATATCAAAATTACAGTAAAATTTTGAACTGATGAGCTTTTAGCAATTAATATCATTATGCATCAAATATTCAGTTGAATTTATTAGTTCTTTTCAAGATTAGTCAAGACAAATATAGTTTCACTACAAACAAAATTTGGATACTGACTCCTTCTTTAAGTGTAAGAACCTAAAGCCATCTGCGTCATTGGCGCTTCACTGAAAACGAATTACTCGTATATTACAAATTTATTATTTTCCAGTTCTTAGAGCATTGAAAATGAAAATAAAAATTACAGTGAAAAAAAATCTTGAACTGATTGATCTTTCAAAAATTAATATCATTATATATCTAATATTCAATTTGATTTTGTTTATACTTTCCAAGACTGTTCAAGACTCATATAGTTTTGCCATTTTTTTTAACTCTGCAATTTTTTGTAACTAATCGTGTTAGTTTGTTATGAAAACATTCTATGGCTTCTAGGCATTTCTATTTGAGCGGAAAATTGCACCTCAAACTTTGTGGAACATGCATTTTCTTGCATGAAACACCAAAATATAATAAAATTTCAAGTTTCGGAGTGTTCCACCACTCGCAAGCAAGTGCCCTTGGTATTTTTGAATCCGCATGGTCAATTCAGAGGGTGGAGGGTAGGCTAATTCTCGTAGCAGCCCCATTCCGTCATGGTATGGTTAACATTTTCAACACCTGGCGTCCGGACTACCATATAATCTACCAAGCATACAACTACCCCAATTCAGTATCAATAAATAAATGAAACCCAAAACGAACAAAAATTAAAATAAATATTAGAGTCAAACTCAAAATGAGCATAAATTAATGTGAGTAGGGTTCAAAACCCCTATGCTTCCTAAAAGCCAAAATATAATTTGTACTTTACTGAAAAAAAAATCAAATGAGTTTACTGAGAAAAAATGTGCATTGTCAATTTAATATACATATGCTGATAGTTATTCCCTAAAATCTTAATTAATTTTTGATTTCTTAAAGTTACAAAAGTGAAAATAGTTCAAAGAATTTTTTTCAGTAAAGCACCAATAACGCAGTAGGTTTTAGACTTCTGCAGTGAGACGATACCCAAACTCTTGTTTGTAGTTATTTTTATTCGATTCAAACTTGATTTGCATATTCAATTTAAGTTTCACTCGTTTTAAGATTTATTTATTCGTTTTTATTAATATATATTGTATGTTTGTTCGCATTGATTGTTTATTTAATTTCTGTTCGTTTTAAGTTTCATTTATAATTTAATAGCAAAATATTTGTTGTCGTTTTAAGCTTGATTTTCATATTCAATCGAAGCATTGCTCGCTTTAACATCTATTTATTCATTTATATTATTACTTATTGTATGTTTTTTGCTATGATTGTTTATTTAATTCCTGTTCGTTTTGGGTTTCATTTATTCTTTAATAGTAATTTCTGGTCGTCTTGAGTTTGAATATTAACAGGTATTTGTGTCTCCTGAGCTTAATTTTAAAATGGCCTTTACTTTTCTTTGAAAAACTTATTTTTCGGAAAGGTTTTTTTAATTAATATGAACGAAAAGACTCTCCTCTGTTCTATCGGAGACCTCAAGATATGTCTAATGTATGGTTGGCAATGTATGTTGTTATATAGATGGATTTTGTGTGTCGATATATGCACGGTTTTGTGTTTCGATATATGGATGGTTTTGTGTATTGTATGATGTTTATTTGGATGTTTAGGTGTATTGGTGCATGGATGTATAGATATTTATTGTATTAGTGTTTATTCGATGGTTATTGTATGGATGGCTATGTTTATGGATGCATGCATGTTAATTGTTTATTATATTGGTTTTTATTTTGATGTTTATGTGTATGGATGTTTATTGTTTATTGTAGGGTGTTTATTTGATGTTTATTGTATGGATTTTGTGTGTATGGATGTCTATTGTTTATTGTATTGGTGTTTATTTGATTTTTATTGTATGGATTTATATGTGAATGGATGTAAGGATGTTTATCTTTTATTGTATTGGTGTTTATTTAATGTCAATTGTATGGATGTTTATGTATGATGGGATATGGCAGAGCTCGGAATGATAGGCCGCTTGAATAGTGGGACAAGACACCACTCGGAGATACTACTACATTACTACTCTTATAGATTTAAAATCAGCATACAAATCCAATTCTTTTGATATGCCTCTTGGTATTAAAATTCCGTTTCTTACAGTTTCGGTTAGGCTACTATTGAGCCGGGTCACTCCTTACTTACATTTCGTTACCACGAACTGTAGGAAAAAACATAGCATAATTTTGTCGTCTGAGTCTCCAAATGCTTCATTATGGACTATAGGTGGCGGTGACGTGGGAAGGCTCGTCTCCATTTGTGCTTGGACGCTCTGCCACTTAGCCTGCATTGATCCCTACCTCTTTCTAAATCCCTATCTCTTTCTAACATACTACCGTAAATTTTTAATCTTCAGTTTGGCATTACTAAACTACTTAATAGTAATAAATTTGAGCAATTATTTTCTAAGATCAGAAATGTGTGCTTAAAAACATAGTTTACAGCCCTTTGTTCATTGAGCAGAGCGTAAAGTTAACGCTGATTCACTTTTAAACACGGTTATTTTGGTTTCGTGAATAGCTTTGTCCTGTATTTGATCTTACCTTCTCCTTCGTTTCTTCGAAGAGAATTAAATAAGGCTCATCTTGTTCACTATTGAATCTAGTCACCTAAGTAACAACGAAAATGTAAATATAGGCATTAATTCTATAACAATAACTTACTCACCCATCCTTAAAAGAAAGGCATATATTAAAAAATAAAACAAGGAAATTGTTTATATTTCCCCATTGATTAAAATAAAATTCTTAAAATTCTTATAAGCTAGCAATTTACTGAAAATCCATAACTGATGCAACAAAATGAACTAATAGCAGTAAATTCCCTAATTATCCTGGAAAAAATAAAATCCTTGATTGTATGACTCCCAAGAGTCTTTACTAGACTTGAAATAACACTGAATTTGTATATATTTACTAATCAAAAGTTAAATTTTAGTAGAAATGTTATTTTTGCAAAAGCTAGAATTTTGATGCCAAATAGTCCATCAAAGTGTTGTTAAAAGGCCTATTCCTTGTTCAACCCGCGTCCCTGTGGAATTGATAATTTTTCACAGCTCTGTGGGGTGGGTATTCAGCTGTCATATCTCGTGAAATTTGAAACTTTTACGAGACACAAGCAGAGTGTCCTCCAAATTAAAATCCTTTGGGTTTTTGGGCACTGTGTCAACAGATAATCATAGGCAACGCTGTAGCGTTGCCTATAGTAAAGGCCATAGGGCTCCAATGTTTTATTATTATTATTATTCATTATTTTTTTTCCAGAGGCACTTCATATGGAAGGGGTCGTCGTAAAAGCTTCAAAAAGGGCTCATTCGATTGGAAATCGAGAGTTCTTTTGCCCTTTTTAATAGTCGAAAATGATTGGAGGGCAACTAGCCCCCCCCCCCCCCCAGCCCATCATTCCCTCAAACAAATCCAATCAAAATTTTGAGATGGCCATTTTGTTCAGCGTAGTTCGTTTCACGATAGAAAATATATTTTTGAGGAGGACACTCCCCCACAACCCTCAGGGCAAGGGTTTTAAGTTATACCCTGGGGGCATATAAGGTTTTTATAGAAGGCGTTGTCGTAGAAACTTCAATAGAGCCTCATTAGATTTGAAATTAAAGGACTAGCTCCCTTTTTAATATTGACAAAAGGGGAACAATCGTTGGCAGTGTACCTGAGGAATGAAAATGTAGTAAAGGCTTTGAAATCAACGAACTATACAATAGAATTTCCATTATATGCTGGCATAGTAAAAAGTCATTTCAGAAAGGGTATTGAAATCAAAGAGCTACTTGAACTTGGCCTTGGAAGTTTGTATTCTCTTTTAAACAACCTTACTGACTTACCATATGGCTGCACGGAAAAAATATTGAGCTATCTCAGTAACAAAGACTTGGAAAATTTGATAAATGCACATAAGTCAAATTGCATCAATTAAGGAGGAATGACGGAACTGAGTGCGTCTGAAATAAACTCATGGTTTTTGCAATTAAAAGAAGAATTAAAAAGCTAATCTTATATGTTTTTTTCTTAAACAAGCTGTTTTACGAAACGCCTGCTGCTGTAATTAGCGTCAAAGGGACAAGATTCACATATCATTGGATTCATTCGTATTAAGTCTATCCATTCACAGAACCAAAATTATGATATTGCTTTTACTTTTTCTTTTGAAAGGAGCCAAACTTGCTAAAAAATTGAAAAATTTGATTTTTTCAACTGTTGCCCACCAATTTTCTAGGTATTTTCAATCAAAAATCATGTACCCAAAATTTTGTAAATGCAAATCGGCAAATTGAAAGATCTGAATCTCAGCTGTAGAATTATGTAAAAATGTCGCCTTTTGTTTTCATTAGATAAAAAAAACCTTAGGAGAGAGCAGAAAGATAGCACACTAAAAACTCCATACGGAACATTTACCTTAGTGGTGAGAAGACGAGCTTTTAGAAGAGCATTGGCGTCAACCTAAGAGAATAAGAGTATCGTATATATAGTGCACTGAAATAAACCACTGGTGCTAAGCTTCGAATTAAAAGTAAAATTTCATTTATGAAAGGAGTAATATAATAAAATTAAAAGAGCGTAATTAAGATAATTTGAATGAAATAAACTACTGATGCTAAGCTTCGAATTAAAAATAAAATTTTCGTTTACGAAAGGAGTTAAAATAAAAAATTAAAAGAGTGCAATTGCGATAATTTGAATTAAATACAAAACTATTTATGAAATTGGTAAAGGTTTAAGTTTAAAATAGTGTAATTGAAAGAATTTGACTTGAAAATAGATAATCATTTACAAAGGGAATAAAAATAAAACTAAAAGAATGCAATTAATAGAATTTGAATTGAAGATACAAAATCATAAATGAAAGAAGTAAATGAAAAGGAAAAATTGTCAGGACCAAAGGATGAGACCTAGCTAACCTGAATGGTGAATAGATTGTAATCAGCAGTAAGAAGCGGTATAACAGTACCTAACTGCTAGGTTTATGAATTAAAAGCTTTTGCTTGTTATTAGGGATTCCAGGTATTTCAAAATGAAAAAAAGCCACTCGTATAAATAAAAATCAATATAAAACAGTATACTAATAAAAACTGATATATAAAACTTGGTAGTTTTGGTAAAATAATATTTTATAATTGATTGAAAGACTAGCTGTTTTACAAGAGAAAAATTTTATATATGGGCAGTTTAATTAGTCATTTGAGTTATTTTCTTAAACTACTAGGCCCTCGGGCTTATTGTGTGATGTGTTTACTTTTGAGTGAGTATTTTATGTATAACTAAGTTCAAGTAAATGAAAAAATTGCCAGGACAATGCTAAATTAAGTTAGTTTTAATACATGATAAATTTGAGTCATGGACTTTTGTTTGTACCATAGTACGTATGTAAAATATTTGTTACAAGTACACCCAAAATGCACAGCAAGTATGCTGATTCTGCTTACGCTTGCTGTTTCGACTATTTGTTGCTTAAACCAGGGAGCTTGAGGCATTTTTTTAAATACATTGCTATAATTTGCTGGTTTATAAACTCTGATTTTGGTCAGAATAAAAGGCTTTTTCAATATATTCATTAGTTTTCCATTGCTTCATTATTCAACATCGTCAAGTCTGCTAACTTCCTAATTAAGAATCTTGACTTAAAACCATATAATCCTTGCTATTTCAATTACTTCTGTATTTTTTCTTGAATTATCGATGTGTTTTTTGTATATTAGGCATTACTACAAGTTTCTTAGTTTCTAGAATTTATACTTCAACTTTTAACCAATAAGCTACACCGTTAACTAATTGTTTCGTGCTTTAACTCTGCTTGAAGAGATTAAAAATGCTGCTTGTCAAAATTTGTGTTTGAATTATATGCAATAAGTTTTAAAGAAAACTAATTTTTTGGATGGTTTGATTGGAAATCGAGGGAACTCTCACTTTAGATAACTGTTACTTTATTCCAAACGCTAAAGATATGACCGAATTGAACAAAGGAAAGAGATTTTTCACGCGAAGGCGTGATAAAGAACGTTTTTTTATGGCTCCGCAGAAAAAGTTCTAATGAAAAAGTTATCATTATAAAGTAGATAATATTGTTTTAGTTCTGTTTTTGTCCTAGGTTTTTATATTATGCACCTCATTTCAAAGGGTATGTACCTTATTTTTCACATATAAAACTATCCATCTGTAGTTGAAGCTTTTGCGTCAATATCCCTTCAAATAGCAGCAGCATGCTGCTCCATCGATTCTATTTCTTTGACTTAGCCTCACTATTCAGCTAATTCATACATATCTACCAGGACAAGCTTGTTCGCGCTTGATACGGTTATACCAGTTAAAAATTAGGTCACTCTGCTTCTCCGCTGATGCCAAAAACGAAAATGGTTTGGTAACTCCCAGATCAGTCCATTAATATACAAAGCACCTTATGTAGGTGAATTTTGTAAATGAATGGGAATTGCTCCCAAAATACTATCAATTACTTAATTCTTTTTTTCAATTTTCAAAGATTACAATATAATGTCAAAAGATAAAACAATTTTAGAAAAAGAATAACGACGGTTATTCATTTACCCTTAATTTGCCTTATAATCAACAATTTACGCTTACACAAAATGAATAAAAAATGGTTGACGGGCAAGTCGTCTGGACTTGCAGGCTAACCAGTAAGCTCAGTTTCACGGATGACATATGACCAACAAGACGGCTGGGCTCACAGGCGACTTTTCTAAGGGTGATTGTGTCGAACTAGTGACCTAAGAATAATGGCAAAGGGCGCACTTGAACTAAAGACCATAGATTTAGTACCATTTTTTAGCATACCACAGGAATTTCGCTACGATAACTGCAGATTTCTGTCATCTTATACCGTGGAACGAAAAGTTCGGTTTTAGACTTTGCCACCAAAGAACTTCTTCTGCTATTTTGCTTGGCAACAAAGCAAAAAAAAAACGGTTTTTTAAATTCAGTATACCCAAGAACCCTAGAACAGAGGTTTTAATCTTCAAAAGAATGAAGTTTTTGATAAAGAATGGTTTGGTTTTAGACTGTGCCACCAAAAAATTTATGCTTCTGCTATTTTGTTTGGCAATAATTTTGTTTGATACTGAAATAGAGCGATCCGTGACAGTACTTATTGAATATTTAAAACCAGAAATATAAAACAATACAAATCATACATCATTCTGATTTTCTGTTATGTTGATTCTATGTACGTAAAGTTCATTAAATTTGGAAATATCAATCAAGTGTAATAGCACAAACAAATTTCGAACTTATTAAAAGAACAGACTTACTGTAAAAAAAGGTATTAATAAAAAAGCCTGCAAGTTCGTTTTTATTTATATTGATTTGCTTCTCGATGTTCTTCCGCGTAAAATTTCTATATGGATATTCTAATAAAATTTGATAGTTTTGTTAAAATAATATTTTATAGTTGGTTGAAAGACCAGCTGTTTTACAAGAGAAAAATTGTATATATGGACAGTTTAATTAGTCATTTGAGTTATTTTTTTTAAACTACTAGGCCCTCGGGCTTAGACTTGTGTGATGTATTTACTCATCTCTTTGAGTGAATATTATATATATAACTATTTCAAGTAAATGAAAAAATTGCCAGGACAATGCTCAATTAAGTTAGTTTTAATGCATGATAAATTTGAGTCATGGACTTTTGTTTATACCATAGTACGTATGTGAAATATTTGTTACAAGTACACCCAAAATGCACAGCAAGTATGCTGACTCTGCTTACGTTTGCTGTTTCGACTATTTGTTGCCTAAACCAGGGAGCTTGAGGAAATTTTTTCAATACATTGCTAGAATTTTTTGATTTATGTTCTGTGATTGTTTATCAGATTAAAAACATTTTTCACCGTATTCATTAGCTTTTCATTATTCACCATCGCCAATTCTGCTAATTTTTTATTTGACAATCTTGACTTAAAACCATTTATACCTTTTTATTTCAATTACTTCTGTATTTTTTTCTTGTATTATCAATGTGTTTTCTGTATATTAGGCATTACTACAAGTTTCTTAGTTTCCAGAATTTATGCTTCAACTTTTAGCCAATAAGCTACACCATTAACTTATTGTTTCGTGCTTTAAATCTGATGGAAGAAAATAAAATGTTGCTTATCAACATTTGTGTTTGAATTATATGCAAAAAGTTTTAAAGAAAACAAATTTTTTTGGATGGTTTGATTGGAAATCGAGGGAATTCTCACTTTATATAACTGTTACTTTATTCCAAATGCTAAAGATATTCGACCAAATAGAACAAAGGAAAGAGATTTTTCACGCGAAGGCGTGATGAAGAACGTTTTTTTAATGGCTTGGCAGAAAAAGTTCTAGGGAAAAGGTTATCATTATAAATTAGATAATATTGTTTTAGTTCTGCTATTGTTTTAGGATTTTATATTATTCACCTCATTCCAAAGGGTATGTACCTCATTTTTCACATATAAAACTATCCATCAGTAGTTGAAGCTTTTGCGTCAATCTCCCTTCAAACAGCAGCAGCATGCTCCTCCATCGATTCTATTTCTTTGACTTAGCCTCACTATTCATCTAACTCATACAGGTCTAACAGGACAAGTTTATTCGCACTTGATACGGCTATCCCAGTTAAAAATTGGGTCACTCTGCTTCTCCACTGTTGCCAAGAATGAAAATGGTTAGGTAATTCCCAGATCAGTCCATTAATATACAAAGCACCTTATGTAGGTGAATTTTCTAAATGAATAGGAATTGCTCCCAAAATACAATCCATTACTTAATTTTTTTGTGAATTTTCAAAGATTACAGTATAATGTCAAAAGATAAAACAATTTTAGAAAAAGAATAACGACCGTTATTCATTTACCCTTAATTTGCCTTATAATCAACAATTTACGCTTGCACAAAATGAATTAAAAATGGTTGACGGGCAAGTCGTCTGGACTTGCAGGCTAACCAGTAAGCTCAGTTTCACGGATGACACATGACCAACAAGACGGCTGGGCTCACAGGCGACTTTTCTAATGGTGATTGTGTCGAACTAGTGACCTAAGAATAATGGTAAAGGGCGCACTTGAACTAAAGACCATAGATTTAGTACCATTTTTTTGCATACCAAAGGAATTGTGCTACGATAACTGCAGATTTCTGTCATCTTATACCGTGGAACGAAAAGTTTGGTTTTAGACGGTACCACCAAAAAATTTCTACTTTTGCTATTTTGTTTGGCAACAAAGCAAAAAAAGTCTCTTTCAAATTCTGTATACCCAGCAACCCTAGAACAGAGGTTTTAACCTTCTAAAGAATGAAGTTTTTGATATTGAAATAGAGCGATCCGTGACAGTACTTATTGAATATTTAAAAACCAGAAGTTGAAAACAATACAAATCATACATCATTCTGATTTTTTGTTATGTTGATTCTATGTACGTAAAGTTAATTAAATTTGGAAATATCAATCAAGTGTAATAGCACAAACAAATTTCCAACTTATTAAAAGAACAGACTTTCCGTAAAAAAAAAGTATTAATGAAAAAGCCTGCAAGTTCGTTTTTGTTTATATTGATTTGCTTCTCGATGTTCTTCCGCGTATCCTAAAAAAACAAATCCAGATTTTTGGAACCATGAAAGGAACTCTGAGGCTCCAGTCAAAAGACAATACTTCCATGTATGTCCCATTTTCAGATTGCCGGCACTTTTGTCCAAAAGAATTTTTGAACGTTTTGAGAATTTGCTCCTAGCTCTCTTTCTGTCAAGTAATGTCACTCTACAAACCTTTGACAGATCAAGGGGGACTATGTACCTTTCCCCCAAAGACTTTCTGGTGTCTTTATTCCTTGTTTTTCTTCTGTTTTTCACCTTTTTTAAAGCTAAATTTGTCAGTTTGGTCAATTATTGGCGCCCTTGTAACACTGCCCCACCCCCAAGTTTTTACTAATTAGTGCCCTTGTTACATTGCCCCCCTAATATTTTGCTCTAGATCCGCCCCTGAATCGACCCGTCCTTACTGTTTCAAGTCTCATAAATTTTGAGTTGCATCTATACTACCAGTATGCATCTAAAGAGTATCGGTAACTTACAAACACGGAAACTGGTGCTAGAGCTGGCAAAAAAAAAAAAAAAAAAAAATCATCAATGGCTTTGCGTCTCTTGGTATTTTCTATAGCTTTTAGTAAGGTGTTATTAAAAACTAGGATTTGGCATATATTACTGCAGTAATTTTGCAAATTGCACCGATTTTAGCTTGACAGGGGGCTATATTCATTAACTCCCCCCCCCCCCAAAAAGGTATTTCCAAAAATCTGGTGAGATACAAAAAGATTTATGGAAGCAGAACACCCCCCCCTCCACCCCGCCTAAATGATACCACTGGGGATAATTGTACCCCCTTGCCCACTTTAGCTGTGCCAATGGGCCAGTACGTTCAATGTATTCATTTAAATGCGCCATAAGTGCTACTTTTTATTTCGTGCACATTGCACTAATGTTCTTTTTTTTTATCAAGTCCTAATTTAAAAAATTTATCACTACAACGCAATGTAAGGAAAAGCAGAAAAAAAAATAGACTTGTCTACCCGTGAAAAGATCTAATGTCGCTTATGTTTTTACGTTCGCCGGAGCACTCGCATCTCGGTCCAGGTTTTTATAATGGGTGAGATAGAGAACGATCACACTGTCTATTATTTAAATACTGTGCTATGAAGGAACAAATGAAACCCTTAATTACAATAAATAAGGAACAAATAATAATACTGTAAAAAAATAATATAATAGATATAATATAACAAAGAAAAAATAACATAAATATAAAGGACATAAAGATCAAATAATAATAATGGAACAAACGAAAATAGAAATTAAAATGAATAATCACAACAAACAAAGACAACAGATACTGTAACTAAATGAATCCTAAAACTAATAGAAATAACATATGGGAGTTCAATAAAAGTTTAAATGGGAATAAATCCTTTTAATAGACAGTGATAATTCACAAAAAATACTGGATATTTCGGTCACATATGCAGTGACCGAAATATCCAGTATTTTTTGTGAATTATCACTGTTTATTAAAAGGATTTATCTCTATTTGAACTCTTATTTAAAGGTCATGAAATTCATTGCAGTATCTGTTGTCTTTGTTGGTTGTGATTATTCATTTTAATTTCTGTTTTGATTTGTTTCTTTATTGTTATTATTTGTTCTATTTGTCTTCTTTATATCTATATTATTTTTTTTCTTTGTTATAGTATATCTATTATATTATTCTTTTTGCAGTATTATTATTTGTTTCTTATTTATTTTGCAGGATTTATCTCTGTTTGAACTCTTATTTATAGTCATGGAATTCATTGCTGTATCTGTTGTCTTTGTTTGTTGTGGAACTGCAGTGTGGTCTTAAAATTATCTATAAAACATGGGAGGTAGGGCGCAATTTAATAAGGCAACACTAGAGAGCAAAAAAATAGTTTTTATTTAATATTCTCAAAGCCAAGATAACACATAAGAACTACGTTGTGGGTACACTTCAGGATGCTAAATAACCTCTTATAATAAGTCTGTCCAAGATCATCCTCTTTCTGGTAACACCTCCCTCTGCTCATACAATTAATAAACACCATGGAATTGTTGTTTTAAAAATGTGTTTATGCAGCTTAAGATATTCATTTTTGCATATTAATTTTTCACTAAGATAAAACTTCATATTTATCCTTTTGCTGCTGTATTTTCTACTTCTCGTCTGAACTTACCACTTGTTGGCTATCCATAGCTTTGGTAATTTTACCCCCTTTCCCAAAGATCATTACTGCTTGCTGATTTTGGCTTACTTCAATCATTTTAGTGGGAGAAGATAAACAAATTATGTTTCAGTAATGTATTTGGAGAACGTGGGAGAGAAAGATGCTTGGCGATCCATTTTCCACTACAGTTTTTCCGTAAATTTTGACGTTTCACCTCACTTTATTTATCAGTCCTTTTTAACTTTGCCGAAGGAAGGTGGCCGGAACTGTTTAAAAAACTTCAGTTTAGTTTTATTGGTCGTATGTTGTTGTATCTCTTTTCTTTTATATATTTATGTTTTGCTGAGGACGAACCCTTACCCATAGGGCCGAAATATTCATTCAAATTAGAATTCTACTGTCTTACGAAAAGAATTCCCTATTGTTCGTATTGTTTTTGGATGTTTATAGTTCTTCCATTTATGAAAACAAAAATGTACTTTTATATATATTTATTTACATCCTTAAAATGATGAAAATTCTTATTATGGGGTTAGCAAGTGGTCTGAATGCAATACTTTGTCCATAGTAAGTTAGACGTCTATGTTGTACTATTCGTCTCAAATTAAGGTAATTTTGTAAGACCGCACTGTCTTTCTATGACGAACAGATAAAAGTTCAAATGGGGATAAGTTCTTTTACTAGACAGTGAAGACATGTACAAAGAATCTGGATATTTCGATCACATAAACCAGTAATACTTATTTACCAGTAATTAGCAGATAAACTAAAGTATTACTATTAAAACAAACTTATTTGTAAAGAAGAAAATAATTACTTTCAGGTCATAAATGGTTTCCAGTGCATTGGCTAGATTTGTCCTAGAGAGTTCAATAACAGGGTCCATTCAAAATATTGAGTTGTAATTTTTTTCTTTAATATTGCCTAAATTTAAGTTGAATTTCTAATGAAAGTGGCACAATGTTCTTCTTCTAATTGCAAAAGAAATGTTGCTGGATTTATATTTGCATACTTGATTGGTCAAATCATCCCCAAATATAAGACGTAGGGCATTTTTCTAAGACCTGTCTTTTTTCACTATAAGTTAAAGGACTTATCCCCGTTTGAACTTTTATTTGTTTGTTTTAGATTTGTAATCATCAAGCTCAGTAACCTAAAAACTTCATTTTGGTTAAAAATAGAAGGAGGAGATGAACATTCCTCTCCTCCTCTTGACTGGCTAGGTCGCAAAATTAGCCTAAGATATTTAATCAACGAGCTCAGAAACCCTTAAACAGGTGGGAGGGGGGTACGGGATTAAGAGTCTTAAATGGGGTGCTTTAATCCTAAAGAGTGCAAATCTTTGAACAGTTTAGGTTTTTTAAATCAGATAAAAAAAGAACAGCGGAGCATTAAGAAAGGGGTACAGATAGAAGAATCTCATTTTAGAGTTAGACCCTCAATCGAACAGGCATGCCAATTAAAAATACCGGAAAACAACTGGAATGGGAAATGGAGTTCAACCTTGAAAATAGACCTTTATTGCTCTAAAGTCTATTAATGTTTTAGCCAAAATCCCTGAAAACAACTGCAATAGAATTCAACCTAAAAAAGACTTATTGCTCTAAAGTCTGAATTGATGTTTCTGTCAAAATCCTAGCCGTTCAGAATAAAAAAAAGAAGCAAAACTAAAAGCCAGAAAATTTATTCTGGTTCCAATACAAAATTTAGGCCTCGGTAGCATTTTCCTTGTGGATCTTTGGTGCACGCAGGGTTCTCATAATCTTGAATGCGCTTTTCAAAGTTACCTACAAAATAAAGAAAATATTAGATTTTATATTAAATAGAGTTTTTCACATAACTAAAAACGATCTTTGATCAGTCGTGGCGTAGTCAGCATGAGGTTTTTATTGGGTAACCTCAGGAGAGGGAGCCTTGTTATCATCATGGATTTTTATGTATTATCATATATTTGTATTCTCATCATGGAATGTTTAATGTTCTGTAGTAAATAAAATCAGTCTTTTAATTAATACAACTACCAAGAATACCTTAAAATGCTATAGATTATAATTATTTGTAGTACTCACCTGTCCTAACATAATAAAACCCCGACAACCTAATCAAAATATAATAAATGTGAGTTCATTATTGCGATTCAGATATGACAATTTGTCTTAAACAAAATAAAACAGACTGGAATTTACACTTTATAATTTAAGTTGTCTATTTTGATCTTTGGCTAAATAAACCTTACAGAATTTTCGATTTGTAGCTTTAGGGTAATTGTCTTTATTATTCCCGCTCAATTTTTGAAACCGATCCTACAAATCTTGGTAACGCCACTGCTTGTATCTCTTTGAAAACAAACCCGTTTATAATACTATTGACAGAAACATAATTATTGTTTGGCACCTTGGTTCCTTATTTATTAAACCAGTTTAATACAGGAGAAAAACAAAAGATGTTGATTTAGCAAAACCACGTTATATTCTATGAAGATCAAATTAAATGAACAGGTTATAATATGTAAAAGAAAATATAACCACTGCTGAGCTAAAAATTGTCTTTTCTTTCGCATATTAAAATAAAATAGAAGAAATTGTAGGAAAAATTGAAAAAATCTTTAGATTTCTAGGGGACAAGGTTACTATGAACCCCCTCCTCCGCTCATTGTATGTCAGTACTTAAACATTCAATCAAATTAAATAAAAACACATTTCATATTTTGCAAGTCGATACATAAGAAATACAGAACTTGTCGCTTCCGATTGCTTTTGTTTTTTTTTTCTAGGAAGGACACGAGGGAGGGAGAGGAGAAATTGGGTGAAAACTTTGAAGTTTCTACACTAATTTTTTCACTTCTGGAATTAATACTTAAGACTTTGGAATATGCTGCTAACGAATTTTCTAATTGTATCTAATATTTTTAACTTAACCCAACTGGTTTTTCCTTCTTTGTGATTTACCACCCTTCCTCAATACCACTTCCAAAGAGATTCCTGCGAACATGATTCTTATATAGCTTGCATCATACAAAAAATATATAATTGGTAATTAGATGTGTGTGCGTGTGTGTGTTTGTGTGTTGACTTGTGCCTGTGTTTGCTTATATGTGTTGTTACACTCCTCAGTATAATTCTGCTAAGTAACTAAGAAGATTAATCCGCCTATTAATAATAAATTTAACACGAAAAATAAGTGGCATAGAAACAGAATTAAATTAAATAAAACTAATTTATTAGATACCTATACAATATAGGACAAGTTCGTAAACGAATAAATCAATGCATACGCGTACTAATGAACGTATTTTTAAGGAAATACAACATCTCGGAGGCATATGGGCGTATAAACATTAAAAATAAGACAATTTGTATGGAAATACAAGAAAAGCAAGAATATGGAAAAGTTCACGATTTCACAGCAAAAGACTATCGTAGGTACCCCCATTAAAAATGCAACAACGAAAGCAAGCGGCCTATAATCTCTTCTTTATGATTTTTTCGTTTGACGAACGGCCATCACATGTGCTCAGCAGAGTAATTGTGCTCTGCAGAGTAAGTAACATGTACTCAGCAGCACATAATGCTAAGTAATTAACTTCTTACACAAATCAAGTTAATGCCTCTATAATTACCACACCTACTCCTATCATACCTCTTTTAGAAGGGTTTAATTATCATATTATTACTAGGTACTCCCCCTTTTTCAAAAATTAGATTCATAGTTTAGTAATTATCTCTTATTTCGAAGCCACCATATTTAAAAACTTATTTATCGAACTATGAGTACCTGTGGCCTTATTTTTTTTTATCTTTTCAGTACTATCTTCAATTCTTCCTCTCACAATACAGCTTAATTCATTTGTAAATTTTCAAAAATTTCTAATTTTTCTCCATTTCTTACATCTTAATTTCATGAATTTTGTAATTTCATAGCCAGAATTGAAAATATGATTAAGAGTCAGTCAAAATTAATCGATATATGTGACTATTTAGTAGTTAACAATACCAGGTGGACGAACAGGGACACATAGCGACATGGTAGTCTGGTTTTAAGTTATTAAAAAGTATTTTTCGTCATAAGAAGAAAGAAAAAGGGAAATATGATTACGAGTTTAGTCAAAGGAAATCTGGCATTCACTGGCCTACAGACTAAAAAAACCTTCTGAAAAAAAGTTATTTTCCACAAAAAAAAAATTAATGAAAATTAAAGAGGTATATTAAACCAAAGATGAGCAAAAATACAATTCAATAATTTTTTATTATTTGATAGGCCTGGTTCTAAGCCACAGTGGTGGTTCTAGGCCTCGGCGAGGGGGGAGGGGTGGCTGCCCCTCTTCAGTTTTTCTGATATCCGACATTAATTTCTTTTTATTTTATATTTTTACACTCTTATGGTTTGCATTGCTCGAACAAGGCTAAACTTTGAAAATAGATTCTATCTCGACGCCTGCAATTCGAAAGAAGGCTGTTGTGCTTGCGTCAATATATCTACAACATTAAATAGATACTCAGTAGTTTCATTTCATGAAAATGTAGGGGAGGGGAGCAAGGGATTTCTTAAATGAAGATATTAAAAGCATTTTTTAATCTGGGAAGGGGGGAGTAATATTGCTTTAAAAAAAATAAAAACACCATAAAAGGATTTGTTCTTCAAAATCTAGTGAGATAATAAGATATATGAAGGAAGGGGGAGAAATTGCCACCCCTTACCTCCTTCATAATTGGTGCCCCTCTTGATACTTGATATCTTGAGTGCTTAATGAAATACGGAAAATCTACGATTTAAAGGTGTCTAAGCTCTTGCTCTTTTTCAAAGTCTAGAATTGCAAACTTCGCTCAAACTTTTCTTCCTTAAAAGTGCCTAAATGCAGATTGAATTTTATCGAAGGTGGCAGAATCTTCTTCTTCCATTGTAGAAGAAAATCCTATTGATTTATAATATTTACTTCTCTTATGGGTGTTATATATTTAAAAACTTCTTTGATCACATTATTTCCATACATACGACGTAGGTAATTTTGAAGACCTCACTGCCTTTCCATGACGATAAATAACAGTTCAAAGAGGGATAAATTCTTTGATTAGACAGCAAAAAAAAAAAATATCCAGTTTATTTTTTTAATGTTTTTTTCACTATCTAATAAAAAGATTTGTCGCTTTTTGAACTGTTACTTATCGTAATGCGTCATACCGGAAACAGAAATTAGTTTTTTTTATATTAAAATCTAAATGAGTAAAGGAGCTGATTTTCTCGAGGGGTTAACAACTGGGCATTTTGAGGGACACCTGGAGGCATGAGGCACGGAGGCACGCCGGAGGCACGAAGGAAGGGACACCTGCGACGGTCAGTTATTAGCCCCTCGATAAAAATACACTTTTTGAACCTTCAGATATCCTCCCCCCCCCCGTTTACAAACATCCATCGATCCTCCTTCATAAATATTGATTCGCAATTATGCACCACATTGATGAAGGGTTTTCCAAAATTATAACATTACATTTTTCTTTTTTTTTTTGTTTTTTTTAGTTTTCTTGAAATGATGGGGATAAAAAATAACACGCAACACTATCACATTCGCCATGTAATGGTTTTAACGTCTCTTAAAATGAAGCATTTTCTATATTTAAGTACTTTTTAATTTAAAGTACTAAATTTTGCTCACTAGGGCCGTATCCAGTATTTTTGTTTCGGTGGGAGGGGTGGGGGTAAGGAGTTATACACAAAACTTTAAAAACGTATCAAAAATTTGTTTGTATAGATTTTTGTTACCTTTTTCGAGTCGGACAAATATTTTGGCGTATTTAAACCCCATATCACCCCCCCTCTGGATACGGCATTGTTGATTAATATACGATGAGGTAAAATTTAGAAAATTTTGGAATCATTTTTTAAACGCTATTTGGATGTCAAGTTGAGGAGGAAGGTGATAGTGCTCCTCATAGTTAGGGCAACTTTGTATATAATATTAAAAATGAACCAAACGAAAGTGAAATGCAATATTAAAAGAAAAAACACACAAAATATTCCGTATATTAGGGGGCCTCCAAATTTTAAAGCATTTCATACTGATTTTACTGTGCTTTGCAGTATTCTCCATCCCATTCCCATTACCCGCGTCAGGCCATCCAGGTCTTCTTCTTCTAATATAACTTGGCTTGCCACAAGAACAGAACATCAACATTGACGAAATTGTTCATTTCTACCTAATACGTTAGAATACAATAGACCTTAAATTAAAGCGCTATTTTAGGTAATCTCCATGTGTCTTTTCTTTGTGGGAAAAGTGCATCTTCACCTTAAAAGAGAGAAGAACAATAGAATGCTAAATATAGCCCATGGGTAACACAATTGTAATTTTGAAAAACCATGCTCATGAGAAATTAGAATCGTGCTGGGTTTTATAATAAAATTGTAACTATAGTTGGTGTTAAGTAACAAAAGATCTTTGGCTGTAGGTGCGTTGAATTGTATGATCACCTTGCCTATGCATTAAAAAAAATGAAATTCATCTTAATGAAAATGGTGTTTAAGAACTTAGCGTTAATTAATTATTAGTGGCCAACTCAAGAATTAATGCAGAGTAAAAATGACGATAAGCAAATTTTGTTCCAAATTATCATCGATGCATAATATGATTAAATAAAAAAAACAAGTTTTTTAAACTGAAAGTAAGGAGCGACATTAAAACTTAAAATGAACAGAAATTATTCCGTATATGAAAGGGGCTGTCCCCTCCTCAACGCCTCGTTCTTTACGCTAAAGTTTTTTATTGTTTTAAAAAATAAAGTTGTGAGACAGAGTCAAACTTTAGCGTAAAGAGCGAGCCGTTGAGGAGGGGACAGCCCCTTTCATATACGGAATAATTTCTGTTCGTTTTAAGTTTTAATGTCGCTCCTTACTTTCAGTTTAAAAACTTGTTTTTTTTCATTTAATATCTGATCGTTTTTTAGTTAATGCAGCTTTTATTTTGGCTCGCCGTCATTGAATAAGTAAACAAAATTTTCATAAAAATTTTACTTTTCTTTTGCTAAATGGCTGTCTCTAAATTTGGTTCTGACGTAATTTACATATTAACTTACGTAACGAACATCTATATTCGTATATTTTTCTTCTGGCAAAAAATACACAATTGCAGATTTTTGCAGATATGAGCTGGAAACCTATGTAATAGGGTTTTCTGATACGCTGAATCTGACGGTGTGATTTTCATTAAATTGTTTTCACTTGTAGGGGATGTTTCCTCCAACTATAAAAAATCAGGTAAATTTTCTCAGGCTCGTAGCCTTTGATGAGTAATACTAAACTTAATAAAATTCATATATTTAGAATCAGCATTATAAGCCCATTCTTTTGATACATTTATTGACATCAAAGTTCCGTTTTTAAAAGTTTCGATTACTATTGAGCCGTATCGCTTGCTTTTTTTTATTGTTTTTTTTTTATTACGTATATGTTATAACGTATATGATGGGGTTCTCCCTTTAGTCAATACCACACTCTTTACATTAAAAGTTAAAAAATTTTTAATTCACAAACCCCTGAATCACAAAGGCCGTTTAATTAGAATAGATAGCTCTTTTGAAAGCACTAAAAACAAACTATAGCATAAAGAGCGAGGTATTGACTTGGGGGAGAACCTCCTCATATACATAATAATTTCTGTTCATTTTAAGTTCTAATGTTGCTTCTTACTTTCAGTTGAAAAAACTTGTTTTTTAAAATTTAATTTCTGATCGTTTTTTAAATAATGCTTGGAAATCCGGTGCCCCCATCATAGAAATGTCCCCCACCCAAAAGAAACATCCTCCACGGAAAGATTCTCCCGGGTAACCCCCTCCTCGAGCCCCCCCCCCATCCACCAGAAAAAAATTATTCCTGAAAATGTCTGTATACCTCCCAATAACCAATACAATATCTAAGCAATGGGCAAAATTCATAACTTGCAGCCCTTCCCCTGGGAACAGTGAGGGATTAAGTCATCATAAAAGACATATTTATTAGATTTTTGACTATGCAGAACAAAATGAGTAGTAAGGCCATAGGCACTTGAAACCCTACGCCTGAGGCATAGATATGTGTGTAGGTTTTCAAGTAATTGGGTTACCCAGCTCATTTGCCAGCCAAGATGAAAGTTTATAACTTGATTGGTTTTTTTGATTTTAATATTTTTTAGGTTAAATCCGTGGTAATTCATCTCTAATTTTAGTAGTAGGTTTTTTTTTTTTTTAACTTGGCAAATATGTTTTTAAAACTATTACTACGAACCCTACATGCATTCCATTTTTGGAAATAGGAGCGTGATTGTGTGTGATGCTATCAGACTGGTTTCGTTTCATGGATTCATTAATAGAAGGACTAATGTTTTTTGAAAAGGGTAATTACTTCTTTAGTTTACGAGATTTGCGAATTTTTTTTTGCGAAAAGATATTTGCGTTAAGAATGCCTCACGGGTAATTAAAGAATGAGATGCTTGCATCAACAATACAAAGAATAAGCTCAGATACTTAATAGATTTGACGTTTACAAGAGACATTGCTAGAAAGTATTCAATAGCTTAATTGAAAAGTAACGAGAGAATGACATTGTGACTTGACCTAGCTTTACCTCGTCGATGTGCTCTGTATGATACATAAGTAACGTTTGAAAAATATTGTCAATTTAAAAAGAAATGGCTGAAAAGTGTTTTGAGGGGGATGGGTTGCATGGAGGGGTGAGTTGCATGAGGGTTCAGTTAAAGGGGTTACAGTTGCACGGGGGTTTCGGTTATACACGGGTTCAGTTACAAGGGGGATTCAGTTGCACGGGGGGTATCCCTTTTTTCGAAAATCGGGCTCCCTGTTTTCAAAATCCCTTTTTCTTCTGAGGCTTGGAGCATTTGGTGGCTAGATATTAAATGTAATGAAATTTATATAATTGCAATCTGCATAAAAACCCAATTCCTGTCAATTGTTATCAAAATTCCATTTTTGAGTTTTGGTTACAACTATAAATAAGGCTATCGTGTCTTTCTGAACTTTCTGAATAATTCTAGGAGGAATTTAGTTTTATGGATGGTATGGAAAAATGGTACTTGTTAAATATTCGGGTAAACATACGACTAAGAAACGCTTCACTATAAATAAGGCTATCGTGTATTTCCGAACTTTCTAGGGCGGTGGTACCTATTTAGATTAAATAATTCTAGGAGCACTAGAGTTTTCTGAAGGGTATGGAAAAATGGTACTTGTTAAATATTCGGGTAAACATACGACTAAGAAACGCTTCACTATAAATAAGGCTATCGTGTTTTTCCGAACTTTCTAGGGCTGTGGTAACTATTTAGTTTAAATAATTCTAGGAGGACTTGATTTGTGGCTGGAGTGGAAAAATGGTACTTGTTAAATATTCGTGTAAACATACGACTAAGAAACGCTTCACTATAAATAAGGCTATCGTGTTATTCCGAACTTTCTAGGGCAGTCTTAACTATTTAGTGTAAATAATTCTAAGAGCAATTGAGTTTTTTGGATGGTTTTGTAAAATGGTACTTGTTAAATATTCTGGTAAACATATGACTAAGAAATGCTTCGCTATAAATAAGCCTATCGGGTTTTTCCGTACTTTCTAGGGTGGTGGTAAGTATTTAGTCTAAATAATTCTAGGAGGAATTGTGTTTCGTGGATGGTCTGGAAAAATTGTACTTGTTAAATATTCGGATAAACTTACGACTAAGAAATGCTTCACTATAAATAAGGCTATCGTGTTTTTCCGAACTTTCTAGGGCGGTGGTAACTATTTAGTTTAAATAATTCTAGAAGGATTTGAGTTTTATGGATGGTATGGTAAAATGATACTTTTTAAATGTTCGGGTAAACATACGACTAAGAAACGCTTCACTATAAATAAGGCTATCATGTTTTTCCGAACTTTCTAGGGCGGTGGTAACTATTTAGTTTAAATAATTCTAGGAGGACTTGATTTTTGTGGATGGTGTGGTAAAATGGTACTTGTTGAATATTCGGGTAAACATACGACTAAGAAACGCTTCACTATAAATAAGGCTATCCTGTTTTTCCGAACTTTCTAGTGCGGTGTTATCTATTTATTTTAAAAATTTCTAGGATTAATTGAGTTTTTTGGCTGGTTTGGAAAAATGGTACTTGTTAAATATTCGGGTAAACATACGACTAAGAAACGCTTCACTATAAATAATGCTATCATGTCTTTCCGAACTTTCTAGGGCGGGGGTAACTATTTAGTTTAAATAATTCTAGGAGGAATTGAGTTTTATGGATGGTATGGTAAAATGGTACTTGTTAAATATTCGGGTAAACATACGACTAAGAAACGCTTCACTATAAACAAGGCTATCGTGTTTTTCAGAAATTTCTAGGGCGGTGGTAACTATTTAGTTTATATAATTCTAGGTGGACTTGAGTTTTGTGGCTGGTTTTGTAATCTTTTACTTTTTAAAGATTCTGATCAAATTAATAATAATAAAAGATTATATAGACAGACTTCTCTCGTGTTTTTCCAAACTCTTTAGGGTGGTTGTAAGTATGTAGCTTAAATAATTCTAGGAGGAATTGAGTTTTATCGACGGTATGTAAATATGATACTTGTTAAATAATCGGGTAAACATACGACTCAGAAACGCTACACTATAAATAATGCTCTCGTGTCTTTCCGAACTTTCTAGGGCGGTGGTAACTATTTAGTTTAAATAATTCTAGGAGGAATTGAGTTTTATGGATGGTATGGAAAAATGGTACTTGTTACATATTCGGGTAAACATACGACTAAGAAACGCTTCACTATAAATAAGGCTATGGTGTCTTACCGAACTTTCTAGGGCGGTGGTAACTATTTAGTTTAAATAATTCTAGGAGGAATTGAGTTTTATGGATGGTATGGAAAAATGGGACTTGTTAAATATTCGGGTAAACATACGAATAAGAAACGCTTCACTATAAATAAGGCTATAGTGTATTACCGAACTTTCTAGGGCGGTGTTAACTATTTAGTTTAAATAATTCTAGGAGGACTTGAGTTTTCTGGATGGTATGGAAAAATGGTACTTGTTAAAGATTCTAGTAACCATACGACTAAGAAACGATTCACTATAAATAAGGCTATCGTGTTTTTCCAAATTTTCTCGGCGGGTGCAACAATTTAGTTTAAATAAATATAGGAGGACTTGAGTTTTATGGATGGTATGGAAAAATGGTACTTGTTAAATATTCGGGTAAACATACGACTAAGAAACGCTTCAATATAAATAAGGCTATCGTGTTTTTCCGAACTTTCTAGGGCGGGGGTAACTATTTAGTTTAAATAATTCTAGGAGGAATTGAGTTTTATGGATGGTATAGAAAAATGGTATGTGTTGAATATTTGGGTAAACATACGACTAAGAAACGCTTCACTATAAATAAGGCTATCGTGTCTTTCCGAACTTTCTAGGGCGGTGGTAAGTATTTACTTTAAATAATTCTAGGAGGAATTGATTTTTGTGTCTGGTGTGGAAAAATGGTACTTGTTGAATTTTCGGGTAAACATACGACTAAGAAACGCTTCACTATAAATAAGGCTATCGTGTTTTTCCGAACTTTCTAGGGCGGTGGTAACTATTTAGTTTAAATAATTCTAGGAGGAATTGAGTTATATGGATGGTATAGAAAAATGGTACTTGTTAAATATTCGGGTAAACATACGACTAAGAAACGCTTCACTATTTTCTTTACTTGGTGGTCATTAAAAACTAAATTTTTTTGTTAAATAAGTAGTTTTTGTATCTTTTAAAAGAGCTTTATGGTGATTGAGAGACTCACTTGCCGGATTCCGTGTGATTTTTCTTCTTTTCAGTAAAGACATTCGATATCCTAAAAGTGTTTAATTCAAACTTTTTTAAAACTTCGGAATTTTTCAACTTTATTTATTTTTTCTTTTTGTACATAACTTAAAATGTCAAAATATGCTTACAGCCCTAACAATTACGCTCTTTGATTGGTCAGAGACACGATGTGACTTTCCCACTGGTATTCTCTGAACGGTTATTCACACTACCTAATCTATTGCATGTATTAAATAAGTATTTTTTACGCAGTGGAATAATAAACACATAAGTCATATCTATAAAAAAAAAAAGTGTATATGGATCATATTAATAAATTTTTTTTACATAAAAAGGTTATTTTAGAATTGAATTCTGACAAAGAGAAGTATTTAAAATTTGAAACAATTACAGGTGGTTGCACTATTGTAAATGTATTCCTGTATTGTCGTGACAGTAAGGAATTAAATTTGTTTGGAATACCGAAAAAATTCAACTCTTATGTTGGTGGTTATGCGAGATTGAGATCTCCAGAGATGATTGCACTCAAAGAGAATGCCAACATAAAAATAATCATTGATGATAGAGGACAACTCCTTGCTACTGTTGCAGGTAACACATTACCTACTGATACATCCAATCGTCACCTTTCGGGTATTAGCATTCAATGGAAGATCAATAAAAGAAAGGCCTACTCTTCTACTAATATCGTAAACCATATCTTGTCTACGTGCCGAAACTGTTACCTGTGTAAAAAATAATGTGATAATAGACAGTGAAAGTGCCAGAAAAATAAAAAGGGCATTGTCAGAAAATATCACGATGGAATATAAAGATGAATCGATGAAAAACAAAGCACCAGCAAACGTTACTGCCATTGATCAAGCAGTCATTGAACCAAATAATACCAAAGACAAAAAGCATATTGAGCCTGTTGATGAGACACCAGTAAAAATTGTGTATGACTCAAAATGGAATAATGATTATTCTACTGATTACGAACTAAGAGAAGACATTAGCTATAATATCAAGAGAAAACATGGTGAACTATTTTATGGAACAGATTCAAAATGTCCAAAGTTAATCATTGATATTAATAATGTATCATAATATATTTTTGTATTAATATTCTACATAGCATTATTTCATTAAAAATATATTATGCATTACATTGTTATGTGTTCATTATTTTTTAGAGTAAGCTAGCATATCAAACGTTTAGAATGTCTAATAAAACCTCGGAGATATAAGAAAAGGAATTTGCATACATCTATTGTCAGACACACGGGAACAAATTCTTTCTTGAATTCGCCTCCTGGATAAATAAAAAAGACATTTCATTCAAGAAATTATGACGAAACTCTAAGTAAGCAACAAACTCTTTCTTGAAGTTACCTCATGGATACACAATGCAGAAATTTCATTTATGAAATTATCAAAAACTGTAAGTAAGTAGCAAATTCTTTCAAAAATATGTTAATACGTTTAAGCAATAAATATCTTTAAGCTTAACCCGTCTTTATTCTTTAGAATAGTTTTATTCATTTCATTAAATTATGAAGAAATTGTAAGTAAGTAACAATAGCTTTCTTGAATTCACTTCCTGGACACAATACAGATATTTAATTCAAGAAATCATAATAAAATCACAAGCAAGTAATAAAGTCTTTATTGTTTTCACCTATTGGATACACAATACTGAAATTTCATTCAAGAAATTATGATGGAATTGTAAATAGGTAAAACACTCATTGTACCTCATGGACACACAATGCAGAAATTACACTTAAGGAATTATCAAAAATTTTAAGTAAGTAGCAAATTCTTTTTTGAATTTGCCCCCCTGGGTTAATAAAAAATACAGTTCATTAAAGAAATTATTAAAAAATTGTAAGTAAGTCGCAAATTCTTTCTTGAATTTACCTGCTGGATAAACAAAACAGACATTTCGTTCAAGAAATTATGACAAAATTCCAAGTAAGTAACAAACTCTTTATTGTTTTCATGACTTAGATACACGATGTAGAAATTTAATTCAAGAAATTATAAAAAAATTCTCAGTAAGTGACAATTTCTTTCTTGAAATCAAATCTAGGATACACAATACGGAAATTTTATTTAATAAATGATTAAAAAAAAAAAATTTCTATCTTGAAGTCAACTCTTGGATACACAATACGGAAATTTCATCCGAGAAATTATTAAAATATTTGTAATTAAGTGAAAAACTCAATTTGTTTTCACATCTTGTTTATACAGTACAGATAGTTAATTCAAGAAATTATGAAAAAACCACAAGTAAGTAACTTTTTTTTTCTCTTTATCAAAAATAATTTTCACTTAGCTACACGATGTAGAAATTTAATTCAAGAAATTAGGAAAAAATTCTAGGTAATTAATAATTTGTTTATTGAATTCAGCTCTTTGATATACAATATGGAAATTCCTTTAATTAATTTCATGATTTAGATACACGGTTTACAAATTGTATTAAAGAGATTATGAAAAAATTCGCAGTAAGTAACAATTTTTTTATTGAAATCATCTCTTGGATACACAATACGGAAATTTCATTAAAGAAATTATGAAAATATTTATAAGTAAGTAACAAACTCTTTATTGATTTCACCTCTTGGATATACAATACAGATACTTCATTCAAGAAATTATGAAAAAATCACAAGTAAGTAACTTTTTTTCTCTTTATCACAAACAATTTTCACTTAGCTAAATGATGTAGAAATTTAATTCAAGAAATTATTGAAAAAATTCTCAGTAAGTAACAATTTCTTTCTTGAAGTCAACTCTTGGATACGTAATACGGAAATTTCATTTAAGAAATTATGAAAAAATTGTAACTAAGTAGCAAATTCTTTCTTGAATTTACCTGTTGGACAAACAAAAAAGACATTTCGTTCAAGAAATTATGACAAAATTCTAAGTAAGTAACAAACTCTTTATTGTTTTCACAAGTTAGATATACGACGTAGAAATTAAATTCAAGAAATTATGAAAAAATTCTCAGTCTAAGTAGCAAATTCTTTCTTGAATTCACCTGTTGGATAAACAAAAAAAACATTTCGTTCAAGAAATTATGAAAAAATTCTAAGTAAGTAACAAACTTTATTGTTTTCACGAGTTAGATATACGACGTATAAATTAAATTCAAGAAATTATGAAAAAATTCTCAGTCTAAGTATCAAATTCCTTCTTTAATTCAACTGATTGATAAACAAAAAAAAAACAAAAAAGACATTTAGTTCAAGAAATTATGACAAAATTCTAAGTAAGTAACAAACTTTATTGTTTTCACGAGTTAGTATAAGATGCAGAAATTAAATTAATTAAATTATGAAAAAATTCTCAGTAAGTAACAGTTTCTTTCTTGAAGTCAACTCTACGTGCGCGCACGTAACCTCGTCTTAATGAACCTTAAAAAAATGAAATAAAGCTATGTCGACTTTGCATATCTCTCCTGATTGGTCCCTAAAAAATCAGTCTGGTTGAAAACGTAGAGTTTTCGTACTGCTCACTTTTTTGCAATGTGTAGGAACCAGTGGGGAATCCCCGCTCGTTTGGAAAGGTGCCAAGCAAAGGCATACAAATAGTATGTAGTTTCAAAACGTGTTTAATCACGTTTCTTGAATGAAGTATCTGTACTGTATATTCAAGAGGTGAAATCAATAAAGAGCTTGTTACTTACTTACAAATATTTTTTATAATTTCTTGAATGAAATTTCCTTATTGTGTGTATCCATTAGTTGACTTCAAGAAAGAAATTGTTACTTACTGAGAATTTTTTCATAATTTCTTGAATTAAATTTCTATATCGCGTAGCTAAGTGAAAATTGTTTGTGATAAAGAGAAAAAAAAGCTACTTACTTGCAATTTTGTCATAATTTCTTGAATGAAGTATCTGTACTGTATATCCAAGAGGTGAAATTAATAAAAAGAGTTTGTTACTTACTTACAAATATTTTCATAATTTCTTGAATGAAATTTCCGTATTGTGTATCCAAGAGTTGACTTCAAGAAAGAAATGGTTACTTACTGAGAATTTTTTCATAATTTCATGAATTTAATTTCTACATCGTATATCTAACTCGTGAAAACAATAAAGTTTGTTACTTACTTAGAATTTTGTCATAATTTCTTGAATTAAATGTCTTTTTTTTTTTTTTTGTTTATCAAACAGGTGAATTCAAGAAGTACTTCGCTACTTAGACTGAGAATTTTTTCATAATTTCTTGAATTTAATTTCTACGTCGTATATCTAACTCGTGAAAACAATAAAGTTTGTTACTTACTTAGAATTTTGTCATAATTTCTTGAACGAAATGTTTTTTTTTGTTTATACAGCAGGTGAATTCAAGAAAGAATTTGCTACTCGGACTGAGAATTTTTTCATAATTTCTTGAATTTAATTTCTACGTCGTATATCTAACTTGTGAAAACAATAAAGAGTTTGTTACTTACTTAGAATTTTGTCATAATTTTTTGAACGAAATGTCTTTTTCGTTTGTCCAACAGTTAAATTCAAGAAAGAATTTGCTTCTTAGTTACAATTTTTTCATAATTTCTTGAATTAAATTTCCGTATTACGTATCCAAGAGTTGAATTCAAGAAAGAAATTGTTACTTACTGATAATTTTTTCAAAAATTTCTTGAATTAAATTTCTACATCATGTATCTAATTGAAATTTTTTTGTGATAAATAGAAAAAAAAGTTACTTACTTGTTATTTTTTCATAATTTCTTGAATGAAGTATCTGTACTGTATATACAAGAGGTGAAATCAATAAAGAGTTTGTTACTTGCTTAAAAATATTTTCATGATTTATTGAATTAAATTTCCATATCGTGTATACAAGAGATGAGTTCAAGAAAGAAATTTTTACTTACTACGAAATTATCACTAATTCCTTGAATCCCATTTCTTCATCGTGTATCTAAGTCATGAAATCCTTGAGTGAAATTTCCGTATTGTGTATCCATGAGTTGACTTCAAGAAAGAAATTGTTACTTACTGAGAATTTTTTCCTAATTTCTTGAATTAAATTTCTACATCGTGTAGCTAAGTGAAGATTGTTTTTGATAAAGAGAAAAAAAAAGTTACTTACTTGTGGTTTTTTCATAATTTCTTGAATGAAGTATCTGTACTGTATATCCAAGAGGTGAAAACAAAAAGAGTTTGTTACTTACTTACAAATATTTTCATAATTTCTCGAATGAAATTTCCGTATTGTGTATCCAAGAGTTGACTTCAAGAAAGAAATTGTTTTTTTTTTCATAATTTCTTAAATGAAATTTCCGTATTTTGTATCCAAGAGTTGACTTCAAGAAAGAAATTTTTACGTACTGAGAATTTTTTCATAATTTATTGAATTAAATTTATACATCGTGTATCTAAGTCATGAAAACAATAAAGAGGTTGTTACTTACTTGGAATTTTGTCATAATTTCTTGAACGAAATGTCTTTTCTGTTTATCCAGCAGGTCAATTCAAGAAAGAATTTGCGACTTACTTACAATTTTTTCATAATTTCTTTAATGAACTGTCCTTTTTATTTACCCAGGGGGGCGAATTCAAGAAAGAATTTGCTACTTACTTAAAATTCTTGATAATTCCTTAAGTGTAATTTCTGCATTGTGTGTCCATGAAGTAACATGAGTGTTTTACCTATTTACAATTCCTTCATAATTTCTTGAATGAAATTTCAGTATTGTGTATCCAATAGGTGAAAACAATAAAGACTTTATTACTTACTTGCGATTTTATTATGATTTCTTGAATTAAATATATGTATTGTGTCCAGGAAGCGAATTCAAGAAAGCTATTGTTACTTACTTACTTACAATTTCTTCATAATTTAATGAAATGAATAAAACTATTCTAAAGAATAAAGACGGGTTAAGATTAAAGATATTTATTGCTTAAACGTATTAACATATTTTTGAAAGAATTTGCTACTTACTTACAATTTTTGATAATTTCATAAATGAAATTTCTGCATTGTGTATCCATGATGTAACTTCAAGACAGAGTTTGTAGCTTACTTAGAGTTTCGTCATAATTTCTTGAATGAAATGTCTTTTTTTATTTATCCAGGAGGCTAATTCAAGAAAGAATTTGTTCCCGTGTGTCTGACAATAGATGTATACAAATTCCTTTTCTTACATCTCCTATGTTTTAATAGACATTCTAAACGTTTGATAAGCTAGCTTACTCTAAAAATAATGAACAAATAACAATGTAATGCATAATATATTTTTAATGAAATAATGCTATGTAGAATGTTAATACAAAATATATTAAGATACATTATTAATATAAATGATTAAATTTGGACATTTTGAATCTGTTCCATAAAATAGTTCACCATGTTCTCTCTTGATATTATAGCTATTGTATTCTCTTAGTTCGTAATCAGTAGAATAATCATTATTCCATTTTGAGTCATACACAATTTTTACTGTTGTCTCATCAACAGGCTCAATATGCTTTTCGTCTTTGGTATTATTTGGTTCAATGACTGCTTGATCAATGGCAGTAACGTTTGCTGGTGCTTTGTTTTTCATCGATTCATCTTTATATTCCATCGTGATATTTTCTGACAATGCCCTTTTTATTTTTCTGGCAATTTCACTGTATATTATCACATTATTTTTACACAGGTAACAGTTTCGGCATGTAGACAAGATATGGTTTACGATATTAGTAGAAGAGTAGGCCTTTCTTTTATTGATCTTCCGTTGAATGCTAATACCCGAAAGGTGACGATTGGATGTATCAGTAGGTAATGTGTTACCTGCAACAGTAGCAAGGACTTGTCCTCTATCATCAATGATTATTTTTATATTGGCATTCTCTTTGAGTGCAATCATCTCTGGAGATCTCAATCTCGCATAACCATCAACATAAGAGTTAAATTTTTTCGGTATTCCAAAGAAATTTAATTCCTTACTGTCATGACAATGCATGCATACATTTCCAATAGTGCTACCACCTGTACTTGTTTCAAAGTTTAAATACTTCTCTTTTTCAGCATTCAATGCTACAATAACCTTGTTATGTAAACACACTTTATTAAAATGCTCCATCTTCACTTTTTTTTATAGATATGACTTATTTGTTTATCGTTCCACTGCGTAAAAAATACTTATTTAATACATGCAATAGAATAGGTAGTGTAAATAACCAGTCATAGAATACCAGTGGGAAAGTCACATCGTGTCTCTGACCAATCACAGAGCGCAATTGTTAGAACTGTAAGCATATTTTGACATTTTAATTTATGTACAAAAAGAAAAAATAAATAAAGTTGAAAAATTTCTAAGTTTTAAAAAAATTTGAATTAAACAATTTTAGGATATCGAATGTCTTTACTGAAAAGAAGAAAAATCACACGGAATCCGGCAACTGAGTCTCTCAATCCCCATAAAGCTCTTTTAAAGGATACAAAAACTACTTATTTAAAACAAAAATTTCGTTTTTAACGACCAGCAAGTAAAGAAAATAGTGAAGCGTTTCTTAGTCGTATGTTTACCCGAATATTTAACAAGTACCATTTTTCTATACCATCCATAAAACTCAATTCCTCCTAGAATTATTTAAACTAAATAGTTACCTCCGCCCTAGAAAGTTCGGAAAAACACGATTGCATTATTTATAGTGAAGCGTTTCTTACTCCTATGTTTACCCGAATATTTAACAAGTACCATTTTTCCAAGCAAGCCACAAAAGTCAATTCCTCCTAGAATTATTTAAAGTAAATACTTACCACCGCCCTAGAAAGTTCAGAAAAACACTATAGCCTTATTTATAGTGAAGCGTTTCTTAGTCGTATGTTTACCCAAATATTCAACACATACCATTTTTCTCTACCATCCATAAAACTCAATTCCTCATAGAATTATTTAAACTAAATAGTTACCCCCGCCCTAGAAAGTTCGGGAAAACACGATAGCCTTATTTATAGTGAAGCGTTTCTTAGTCGTATGTTTACCCGAATATTTAACAAGTCCCATTTTTCCATACCATCCATAAAACTCAATTCCTCCTAAAACTATTTAAACTAAAGAGTTACACCCGCCAAGAAAAATCGGAAAAACACGATAGCCTTATTTATAGTGAAGCGTTTCTTAGTCGTATGTTTATCCGAATATTTAACAAGTACCATTTTTCCATACCATCCATAAGACTCAATTCCTCCTAGAATTATTTAAACTAAATAGTTACCACCGCCCTAGAAAGTTCGGAAAGACACGATAGCCTTATTTATAGTGAAGCGTTTCTTAGTCGTATTTTTACCCGAATATTTAACAAGTACCATTTTTCCAAACCATCAATAAAACTCAATTCCTCCTAGAATTATTTAAACTAAATAGTTACCACCGCCCTAGAAAGTTCGGAAATACACGATAGCCTTATTTATAGTGAAGCGTTTCTTAGTCG
Source organism: Artemia sp. Qi Xiang Cuo (assembly GCF_049724085.1). Classification (NCBI taxonomy): domain Eukaryota; kingdom Metazoa; phylum Arthropoda; class Branchiopoda; order Anostraca; family Artemiidae; genus Artemia; species Artemia sp. Qi Xiang Cuo. The sequence goes on from NC_142811.1 coordinate 8,079,908, forward strand.
TATGTTTACCCGAATATTTAACAACTACCATTTTTCCATATCATCCATAAAACTAAATTCCTCATAGAATTATTTAAAATAAATAGTTAACCCCACCCTAGAAATTTCGGAAAAAAAAGATATCCTTGTTTATAGTGAAGCTCTTCTTAGTCGTATGTTTACCCGAATATTTAACAAGTACCATTTTTCCATACCATACAAAAAACTCAAGTCCTCCTAGAATTATTTAAACTAAATAGTTACCACCGCCCTAGAAAGTTAGGAAAGACACGATAGCCTTATTTATAGTGAATCGTTTCTTAGTCGTATGTTTACCCGAATATATAACAAGTACCATTTTTCCAAACCAGCCAAAAAACTCAATTCCTCCTAGAATTATTTAAACTAAATAGTTACCACCGCCCTAGAAAGTTTGGAAAAACATGATAGCCTTGTTTATAGTGAAGCGTTTCTTAGTCGTATGTTTACCTGAATATTTAACAAGTACCATTTTACCATACCATTCATAAAACTCAATTCCTCCTAGAATCATTTAAACTAAATAGTTACCACCGCCCTAGAAAGTTCGGAAAAACACGATAGCCTTATTTATAGTGAAGCGTTTCTTAGTCGTATGTTTACCCGAATATGTAACAAGTACCAATGTTCAATACCCTCCATACAACTAAAGTCCTCCTAGAATTATTTAAACTAACTAGTTACCCCCGCCCTAGAAAGTCCGGGAAAACACGATAGCCTTATTTATAGTGAAGCGTTTCTTAGTCGTATGCTTACCCGAATATTTAACAAGTACCATTTTTCCACACCAGCCGCAAAACTCAATTCCTCCTAGAATTATTTAAACTAAATAGTTACCACCGCCCTAGAAAGTTCTGAAAAACAAGATATCCTGATTTATAGTGAATCTTTTATTAGTATTATGTCTAACCGATTATTTAACAATTACCAATTTATCATACCATCCATAAAACTCTAGACCTCCTAGAATTATTCAAACTAAATACTTACCCCCACTCTATAAAGATCGTAAAAACATGATAGCCTTATTTATAGTGAAGTGTTAATTAGTCGTATCTTTAACAGAATATTTAACAAGTACAATATTTCCATACCATCCATAAAACTCAATTCCTCCTAGAATTATTTAAACTAAATAGTTACCACCGCCCTAGAAAGTTCGGAAAAACATGATAGCCTTATTTATAGTGAAGCGTTTCTTAGTCGTATGTTTACCCGAATATTTAAAAAGTACCATTTTTACATAACTTCCAAAAAACTCACTTCCTCCTAGAAATATTTAAACTAAATAGTTACCACCGCCCTAGAAAGTTCGGAAAAACACGATAGCCTTATTTATAGTGAAGCGTTTCTTAGTCGTATGTTTACCCGAATATTTAACAAGTACCATTTTTCCACACCAGCCACAACTCAATTCATCCTAGAATTATTTAAACTAAATAGTTACCACAGCCCTAGAAAGTTCGGAAAAACACGATAGCCTTATTTATAGTGAAGCGTTTCTTAGTCGTATGTTTACCCGAATATTTAACAAGTACCATTTTTCCATACAATCCATAAAACTCAATTCCTCCTAGAATTATTTAAACTAAATAGTTACCCCCGCCCTAGAAAGTTCGGAAAAACAAGATAGCCTTTTTTATCGTGAAGCTTTTATTAGTCGTTATGTTTAACCAAATATTTTACAAGTACCATTTTTCAACACCATCCACAAAACTCAAGTCCTCCTAGAATTATTTAAAATAAATAGTTACTCCTGCCTCGCAGAGAAAGTTCAGAAAGACACAATAGCCTTATTTATAGTTGTAACCAAAACTCAAAAATGGAATTTTGATAACAATTGACAGGAATTGGATTTTTATGCAGATTGCAATTATATAAATTTCATTACGTTTAATATCTAGCCACCAAATGCTCCAAGCCTCAGAAGAAAAAGGGATTTTGAAAACAGGGAGCCCGATTTTCGAAAAAAGGGATACCCCCCAGGCACCTGCCTCCCCCGTGTAACTGACCCCGTGTGTAACCGAAACCCCCGTGCACCTGTCTCCCCGGTAACTGAACCCTCGTGCAACTCACCCCACCATGCACCCCAACCCCCACAAAACACTTTTCAGCCATTTCTTTTTAAATTGACAATATTTTTCAAACGTTACTTATGCATTATACAGATCTCATCGGCGAGGTAAAGCTAGGTCAAGTCACAATGTTATTCTATCGTTACTTTTCAATTAAGCTATTTAATACTTTCTAGCAATGTCTATTGTAAGCGTCAAATCTATTAAGTATCTGAGCTTATTCTTTGTATTGTTGATGCACGCATCTCATTCTTTAATTATCCATGAGGCATTCTTAACCTTCGCAATACCTTTACGAAAATATCTTTTCGCAAAAAAAAATTCGCAAATCTCGTAAACTAAATACGTAATTACCCTTTTCAAAAAAACATTAGTCCTTCTATTAATGAACCCGTGAAACGAAACCAGTCTGATAGCATCACACACAATCACGCTCCTAGTTCCAAAAATGGACTGCATGTAGGGTTCGTAGCAATAGGTTTAAAAACCTATTAGCCAAGTTAAAAAAAAAACAACTACTAATCAACTTACAGATGAATGACCACGGATTTAACCTAAAAAATATTCAAATCCTAATCACCAATCAAGTTATACTCGTTCCTCTTGGCAGGCAAATGAGCCTGGTAACCCAATTACTTGAAAACCTACACACATCTCTATGCCTAAGGCGTAGGGTTTCAAGTGCCTATGGCCTTACTACTAAAATGGCTATCTAAAAATTTTAATTGGGTGACTTTGAGAAAAAAATGAGCGTGGGAGGGGGCCTAGTTGCCCTCCATTTTTTGTTCACTTAAAAAGAGCACTAGAACTTTTAATTTCCGTTCCAATGAGCCCTCTTACGATATTCTAGGACCACTGGGTCAATACGATTACCCCTGGGGAAAAAAACCAAACAAACATATAAACACGCACCCGTGATCTTTCTCCTGGCAAAAAATGCAAAATTCCTCATTTTTGTAGATAGGAGTGTAAAACCTCTACAGTAGGGTTCTCTGATCCGCTGAATATGATGGTGTGAATTTCATTAAGGTTCTATAACTTTTAGGGGGTCTTTCCCCCTTTTTTGAAAATCAGCCAAATTTTCTCAGGCGCGTAACTTTTGATGGGTAATATTAAACTTGATGAAACTTATATATTTGAAATCAAAATTAAAATCTGATTCTGTTGATGTATCTATTGGTACAAAAATTCTGTTTTTTAGAGTTTCGGTTACCATTGAGCCGGGTCGCTCCTTACCTACAGTTCGTTACCACGAACTGTTTGATATTTGAAAAATATTATTAATAACTGGGAATATCTACACTTAATTGGCGAATAACAATTTAATCCCTTGTAAACAAATCTTGACAGGTGAAATAAATCTCCGAAAATTGAAATTACAAAGGTTAAGGCGAGGCAAAAAAGTAAACTCAACAAACACTTTAATATTCTACTGATGGATTAGCTGGACTAAAATTTAATGAGGGTCCATACCCTTGGACACAAACCCAAAATTAACACTACGAAATAATTTTATAATCTTTGACACGAATGATTATCTCCAAGTCCACTAAACCCACTCAAACAATAATCCAAACTTTCACTTTCTCTTATCTGTTCCTATACCCGTAACCTCAATTTACACCTAAATTCATTTCTCCCATTAGTTCAATTTTTTTTTTTTCGATATCCAGTCATGCAATTTGTCAGATTTTGTGAATTTTCAACGCTTCACTTAATCGTATGTATTTCGCAAGCTCTGTAGTGTATCGTGAAATTTTAACAACCAATTCTTAAACAAGGCACAGACCATCAAATTTTTCATAATGTATTATTGAAGTATATTGTGGCGCAGCCACACCCAACAACAAAAGTTAATTTTAATTTGTGGGTTATATAGGTTATTTCATATAGGCTAAAACTAGCCCAAGTCTTCGGAAAACGTGGGTTCGACTCACTATCGGTGTTCGGATAATGCCGTAAGTGTATCGCTGCCCCCAGTATGTGTAGGGGTGCCACGAGTGTACGTGGTGCAGCACCGCCAGCACCAGCACTAATGCCGCTAATATAAACATCGTATCCCGCGGTCTTTCGTGGACTATTTGGCCAAAAGTGTCACAGGTCTATGCCATCAATAAACCATTTGATATCCATTTTTCAAAGCCATACCTAACAACTCTCACCTATCTAGCTTCTAGTATCTTAAGATTCTTAGTCCTAAGTCTTATTTTCCTCTTCTTCAATTTTTTTTTTTACAATTAAAGGAATGCTTGGCATAAGCAAGAAATAGACATGTCCTATCAATTACCTGACAGTGTCACTAAGTTTCAATAGAATCTGCTGCACCGCATATTCTAGAAGGCGTTTCGTGTCCATCACACTGTCAGCCGTGTCTAATAAAACTTGCTCCACATTGGTTAATCCTCTTATCTCTGCTGAAATATTTTGATAGCCATGCTCCACTTTTTCTGATAAAGACTCAGCCATATCTTCTGCCTCAGTGACCTGCAATTGATGCTGTATTAAATATCTGAAACCATTCAAGAAAATTTTATATCAGTCTTAATTTTGGTAAGTATTCGACATTCAATTACATCGTGGAACTTGAATATCTACACTGGCTGTAGAAGATTCAGATAAAAAAAAAGACCCTAAAGCATTACAGGATATGAAAACATAGGCGGAAGCACGAATATACAGGGGGTGCAAATATTTTTTAATGAAGAAACAAAAGAGGGATTTTTCTAAATCTTGGGGGTAATTTTGTTTCTTTCGATTTTTCGTCCAATCGACATACCACAAAAAGTACGTTTCAAAATCTAGAGGGGATGACTCTGTTTGCCTACCCCTCTTACTTGGAACCCCCTGATTATTAAGTGCATTTTTGGGAGCATTAAAATAAGTTCTAGTTGTCTATTTAATCAATTTTTTCTAATTAAAGTCTTTAGAAGCAGCAAAACCAAAATTAAGAAAAAAATCCTTAAAAAATACTAAAATGTTTTTATCATATAAAATATTTCACCAAGTGAATTAAAAATTTACAAGGCCCCAAAGCTTCAGTATCGATATTGGAAACGATGTTAGTATCTCATTCTCTTCTAATACTAAAGACCAAATCATGTGCGTTTTACAAAAGGGACAAGTGAAATGAATCGGGATTCCAATAATGCGTAGATTTCTTCTTTTTCTTATTGAAACAAAAAAGCAATTTTGGAACCAATTGTCAATTTTTATGCAAGATAGCTTAATCGACAGTTACTAGACATAAGATAAGATAAAAAAAATACTGGTAAGCAACTGTCACAAACTAAACTAAAAACAGCCAATTCACGTTTAAAGTCAAAAGATATTGGAATAAAGACAAGAATCATAAGCTTAACGTAAGTCAAAAATCAGTAAGAATAAGAAAAACGATGACAAACTATCAAAGGCCAGAAAAAAAGGCCGAGGTCAAAAACAAAAATAAAAAATGGAACTCAAAACTTGAACAAAACAAAAACAAAAAGTAAAACTGCGTAATAAAAAACATAGAAAAATGACAATTTAATAGCAGACAATAGCTGATGTGTCAACCCGTGACACCATTAAACATCTGTTCATATTCGTAACAAACGGTTTGTTTATTAACAAAGATTTCATGCCAATGAAATCTTATCAAAAAGTGCGGCAGCCAGACATATCAGTTATTTGTTGTTTTTGTTTTTTCAGAAAGTTTACGGCTCCAGGCCATTGGTTCATCTCCCAATCAACAGTATTAAAAGTTTTAACCAGCACTTCTGTTTGGAACAAGTTAGGTACAACAAACACTAAAACCAGATTGCATCTCCCACTGTAATTATTCTTTTTTTTAACTTTAAGGCTAAACAAAATTGAGGTTCCAGGTTCCATATATGTCCCCAGGGCATAACTTACAACGTCTTCTCCCGGGCCCTGGGGGGTTTTGTTGACCGTGGAGTTTTTGTCATATGATCTTCGAACTATTTATTACAAAAATATTATCTCAAAATTTTTATCGGGTGTATTTGGGTAAAAAACAGTGTGGGGGGCTATTTTCCCACTGATCTCTTTTGACTCTTAAAAAGTGAACTAGAACTTTCAATTTCCAATCAAATGAGCCCTCTCTGAAGTTTATGCTATAAGAACCATATATGCCATCGGGGCATAACTTACAACACTTGCCCCTGGGTTCAGGGGGTTTTGTCGACCCCGGAGTTTTTATTATCTGATTTTTGAATTATTTTTAACAAAATGGCTATATCCAAATTTTTTTCGGATGGATTTGGGGAAAATGGGCGGGGGGGGGGCTAGCTGCCCTCTGATCTCTTTTTACTCTTAAAAAGGGAACTACAACTTTCAATTTCCAATCAAATGACCCATAAGTTAGCATATAGGCTATATTAACATACGTGCAAATATAGTCTATATTGTAAATTGCATTCAATAGTTACTACTCAGTATTAAAAATTGATACAAATTGTTCATTTATCCAGGATACAGAGTGTATTTACCATTTGGCAGCTTTAAGGGGCCTCCCCGAGGCCACTCAGCGTATCTCCAGGTGGCGATAGGGGAACGCCCTGCAGATATGTAGGGTATCTCTATAGGAGGCACGGACCAAAGGCTGCCTTGTCCCTGGGTGTCCACAATAGAAACTGGGGCACCCTCGCCTGGGGGCATAAATACAGGCGGAGGAGGAAGAAGGCCCCTCAAATGTGCACTCAATAGGACACAACGGTGTGTCCACACGTCCCATGAGTTACAAACCTTCTCCCAGTAATAGATTAAGTGGCACGGTGATACAGAACACCATCGCGCGGGAGGATCCTCTATAGGAGGACAACTGCGGCAGGGCGTAAGATCCAGATCTATTGACAACGGCCTCTGCAAAGGGCTGTTTCGGCCCTTTCGGGGTACATGCAAGACTGGGGACCTTCCGGTCAACTCTATTCCCGCTTGAGGAGTGGCACCCCTCGAGGAAATTATAGCCTAGTAAAGGACACAGCATTCGCACAGGATTCTGATTTATGGACAATTCTTATTGGCTTGGTCTCTTTTGACGGGCGTTTTCGGGCTGAAAAACCTCTTCTTAGCTAATTTATCTACTATGAGCTGCCTTCCCATAGTACAATAATATTTGTAGGCATGAATATGTAATGAGTTGGAGGTAATAGGCTTGAGATTGTCTCTGCAGGATTTCAGCTCTTGTTGATAGAAGAGCATTGCCAAGTGCTGAAAACCATGTTGTGACCAAGATGAGCCCAGGATTGCACAAAGCCTCTGTTCGTACTGGAGGTCCCGGGGACCTCCTGCAGTCTGGTTCTAAGCCAACTTAAGCACTTCGTTTAGATTTGAGAAGATATCTGATCCCCGTCCTGCACTGGTATCCGGGGTCAGTGCTTTTCCTGAGGCCAAAATAATTTCAAAGATTAAAGAACAGGAAAATTGGAACTTGGAATGTTACGACGTTAAAAAATGACTATCATATCGGTATTTTGACTGACGGATTCAGAGGATTTGAACTGGACTTATTAGGAGCTTCAGAAATTCATATCCCAGGGGTAGGAATTATGAAATTATGTGATATAGAATTTGTTTATTCAGGCAGGAAGGATGGGGTACATAGACAGGGAGTAGGGCTCATGATTAATAAGACACCTTCTAAGTCTTGTTTAGGCTGGAAAGGTATTAATAATAGAATACTAACTGCTCACTTTATGACTAAAAACTTCAGGGTATCAGTTAAGTATATGCCCCTGTAGAACCGACTGATGGAGATACTAGTGACTCAGATGAATTTTACTTGCAGTTACAGGAGAAAATAGACAGGGTCCCAGGTAGAAAGATTTTTTTTTACTAGGAGATTTTATGAAATATGGATAGATGGTATCCTAGCCTAGGTAAATTTGGTGTAGGAAAAGAAAACAGTAATGGATACAGACTTTTGCAATTTTGTGTGTATAATAATCTAGTTAGAACCAATACTGTGTTTGGTCATAAAATGGCTCATAAGTTAACATGGTATTCACGTGATGGTAAGACAGAAAACCTTATTGATTATGTTACAGTAGACTGAAGACTGGCAGGATCAATACAAGATACTAGGGTATATAGGAGTGTTGTTATTACTTAGTGCTCTTACTCTAGTTAAAGAAGTATTTTATTCAAAACTTTAAATTCAAATTTTAGCTTTACCAACTTGCAGCTTCCTTGGATCCACTTGCCTAAGAATGACTTTGGTGTAGATAGTGAGGGCCAGTCACAAGATTACTTAGCAGCTCATGTGTAGTCGCTCCCTTAGGTAAGAATAAAAATATGAAAAAACCAGAGTCGGAGTAAAGTTGATGACTACTTTTCTTGATTTTTAAACAAAAGATGACAAATACCCTCTGTCCAAAGATCAAATACTACAGTAGGTCGGAATACGGAAAACATAGTAAAAGCCTATGAAGAGAGACTTCTCGCCTATGTTGCTCAGTGCAGACGAAATGGCCAGTCGATAATTAACTTTTTTTTGTATTTAGCTAGATCTTGTAACTAATGCTTTGTCAGCTAAGAAATGGCTCCAGTTTAGCTCCTAGACATCCTTCGGAGATTGAGAGCCTGGAGCTTAATATTCACTTTAGAGGAGGTCCGAAACAGAGCAAGAAGCTTGCAGTACCGTTAACTTAGATATTGGAACAAAATAAGTAATGTCGGGAAGTTTGCAAAGAAGTGGAAAGGGGCTTATAATACAAGTCAGTAGAAAAGGTGGCTCTAGTGATTTATCAGTGCCCACATTCGATGAATTTTAGACGCCATGTATTCAGCAGTAGCTGCAACCTAGTAAAGTGCGAATCTCGGCCCATAGTAACCGAAAATAAAAAAAATATATTTTTAGGAAAACTATACTATGAAAAAAAATATTCGATGCTGATTCAGGAATGCTAACTATTACCCACGTTAAACTTCAATGTATATATGTTGAATACGAAAACAAATTTCCCTTATTTTCGAGAGAAAGCCCGGAACCTCTCTAAATTGGCGTTGGACCGAAATAAAAAGTACACCATTGATATCGCAAAAGTGAAAAACACGTAATCGGAGGAATACCGTCGCCCACCTTATAAACTAAAAGAAGATAGTATTTTTAGCATGAACAGCACGATGTTCTCCTTTATCTTTATTTTCTGCTTCTTGTTTTTTCCCCCACAAACTCCTGCAGGTCACTGAATGGTCGTGGAGAGACGTTCGAGTGCTCTTACGAAAAATTGAGTTTACAGTTAGTGCTCTTTTTGTAGATTGAGAGTTTTTCATTCAATAGCACCAGTTAGCACCAAGTGTTTTTTCGTCCTTCCGGTGTGCCACTTACCAGACTCATTAGGGCTCATTAGAAGAAATACCAAGTGCCTTAACGGGTTTCGAGGCTTTACTTTCTTTACCCGGCAAAGTGGAGCCTCTACCATAAGATCTATATGGTATCCCTATGTCAGGTAAAACTTGGGAAATACATGCTTACTAGTAAAGCTATTAAAAATTACATACAAAAAGTGTGTCATTGTTTCCTTAATAAAATCCCAGAGGTCACTGAACTAAGACCATTCTGGAACAAATGAAGACTGGTCCAGATGTGTCTTTTATTGGTATCCGGAACCAATTACAAATTTAAAGATCCTCAAGCTTGTTTGAAAACAATCTACAAATTCAAAATTCCAAAAAAGAAAAGCGAAAGAGAAATTATATTAAAATATCATTCAGTATTTCTTTATAATTTTTTGTATATTCACCTAAAAGTTCATGATGCATAAAACTAAATTTTTTGAATTGCCAACTAATTTTTTTGGCAGAAAAACCTCTTAAGATCAGTTTTTCGCTCAGCTTTTTACATCTATTTTTAAAATCTGTATAATTACTGCATATTTTTCCATACCTAAATATTAGAGGAATAATAAGCTAAATAAGTAGTATTTGAATGTATATTACTTTCAAGAAATGGAAAATTAATTAATTCAAAATTAAAATCGTCCGTTTTATTATATATTTAAAATCTGATTTATTATTATCTGAAATATTAATATTTAAATCTAAGAAATGGTCAGAGCGTCCTGTTCCATAGCTAGGCTCCGGAATTAACTCTTGTGGATAAATATTTTATGAAATCTCAATAAACTCTGTACAATTTATTACTAAGAGATCGTCCAGATATCTTTTATTATTTGAAAGGTTATATTTTACATTACTTGGGCTATTTTTATTTATCATAAATTCGTATTCTAATTGACTTAAAAACAGGTCCGCTATGAATGGACTCGCATTCCCACCCATAGGAATTCCAACAGTTTGTTTATATAAATTCCCATCAAATCTTATAAAATTATTAAATAGAACAAATTCCAATAAATCACATACCATATCCAAGCTATAACATCTTGAATTAATAGTACTTATAAAGAAATTCGTCCATCGGGCTTTTTTATTAAAAGTATCAATTTTCAAAAATCCGATATTAGACAAAAGAAAAGATTTCTTTATGACCATTTTCAATTTTTGGAATACTAAATTAAGTCAAAAATTTGTATACAGAGTAGTAAAATCAAATGAATCGACTCTTTTAGCTGAAACATTCGCCAAAGAATCTATCACTTGTAACGAGTTATTAACACTCCAATATGGGTTAAAGTTAGAAAAGTTTTTAATTCCGGAGCAATATGCTTTAAATATAAACGAGCAATAATTGTGTATGTATGTATGTGTGTATGTGCGTATTTTTTTTCTGAATCGCCTCTATATTTTGTTGGTAGAATTTAAATCCTGGGAAATTTTAGCCTAAGAAATTATCTAGATAGGTCAGAAATTTGAGAAAATTCGTTAAGAGCCTAAATTTTAGCAAAAAATATCATGTAAGTGACGTCATTTTTATATACATCAGTTTGACAATGACGTTGTCACAGTTGTCAGACTTACGTGGAAAAATTAAAGATTTTCATATATTGAGAAGTTTATATTAAATTGCTTGAAGAGCAAAAACTGGTAATTTCAAAAAAATTGGCATATATTTTGACAAGGGATTACAATAATCCAAAAACCATATTAAAGAAAACAAAAAGTCTGAAGCTTAGTAGAAATCGTTGTTAGAAATCGGACTTGCTGTAATAATCAAATATCTTTGAATAGACCTTGTATGAAAAGATATTAAATTGCGTAAAGAGCCCAATATTAGTTATTGCAAAAATATTTGCGCATAGCCTATTTTAAAAAGCGATTTAAACAATTCAAAAACCTTAAAAATGAAAACCAAAAGTTTGAAGCTCAGTAGAAATCGTATTTAGAAAAACATCACTACCGAATTTCTTTTCTTATAAGCATAAGCAATGTATTTTTAATACATGAAAAAAAGTTGAAAAAATATTTAAACTCAGTTCGAAATCTAAATTTTTAAGTTTTAGTTTAGAATCTCATTGTATATATATATATATATATATATATATATATATATATATATATATATATATATATATATATATATATATATATATATATATATATATATATATATATATATATATATATATATATATATATATATATATATATATATATATATATATATATATATATATATATATATATATATATATATATATATAGAATAAGAATATATATATATATATATATATATATATATATATATATATATATATATATATATATATATATATATATATATATATATATATATATATAAGAAAATATATATATATATATATATATATATATATATATATATATATATATATATATATATATATATATATATATATATATATATATATATATATATATATATATATATATATATATATATATATATATATATATATATATAAACGGGAGCACGGCGGCTTCGCTGCCGGGCACTGGCACTCGGCTCTTGGCAGGTTCCTGTGTATGGATTCTCATTGTCACTAGTCTTCCATTCGCATACAATTTGTTGTCTAGCTGAGGACGGCCCTTGGACATAGGGCCGAAATGTTCATTCAAATTATCTTCACTATCTTACGAAAAGAATTCCCTACTGTTCTTCTTGTTTTGTTGTTTGTCTACAGCATCTCTCAGTCTAAGAAGTAGCATATTACTAAGTAATTTGCTACCTACAGAGACCAAACTACTGCCTTGATAATTACCACACTCATTCTAATCAGCTTTCTTATACAGTGGTTCGATATAGGTTTTTTTAAATCGCTAGGTACTTCCCCTTTTTCAAAAATCGTATTAGTAATCTTCAGTAACTTATTTCTAACCTCAGAGCGACAGTATTTGAGAAATCTATTTACCACATTTTCAGCCTTATTATCTTTTAATCTTTCCAATACTGTGGCTAATTTTTTGTAAAAAAGAAAATATTCCTTCACGTCTAAGGTATACATATGTGGGTAGTTATTTGGAATTTACAGGGAATGCCGAGGGATAGTTGAGTGTTAAACTAAATCTAAACATACCACATGCTTTCTTTGTTGCCAAAAAGACATATTCACGCTTTTCACAAGCTCACACAATTAGTTAATTCTGCTGTACTGCCTAAAGCTATATCTTAATGAATTAGGGGGGTGAAGCTGAGGCAAAAATAACCTCAACCACCACTAAGGAAGTTGCTATTGCGTTTAGAAAGAGTATAAATTGAGGAATCCAGTTGTTAATTTCTGTTTTTGTGTTTAATTTTTGTTGTTTGGGCCAAAATATCCAGGATATTTTACCATGTACCCTGTAATTTAATAACTTACAGATATTTTGAATAAGATGATTTTTTGAGACAAAAATAACATTTCTTGAGTAATTCAGTCAATTCAGTAAAATTGTTTCTTATATATAATTCGTCTTTTACTAGTTTTCGTACATGGCTTGCTTATTAGTACTCGTGAGCTTTATAGAATACAAATGACTAAAACTATGGCCAAAGTTGATATGTCTGTTAGATTTATGAATTGAATTATATCGGAAACGTTTGCAAACTATGAAGAAGTTGAAGATAAAATTAAGAAAAATATGTATCTTACCTTACATGTAATTTTGACTATTTTTCCTGGGCTTATTAGAATACAAATTACTAGAAATGAAGTCAAAGTCAAATTTGTAGGCCAGTTTCTAAATTTGGCTAACTTTTGGTATGACATAGGATCATTATATGCTGCACATGTGGACAAACCAAACAATTGGACGGACGAAAATTAGTGTTTTTCACAGTAATCAATCAAAAATTAGAATTAAAGTTTAACTCTCTCTAGAAGATGATCATTTTTGTATAGAAAGAGGAATATTAAAGATATAGGGATGAGAGAAAATTAGCTTTGAAATGTATAAAAGATAAGGCAATTCGAATGCAATATAATGCGAATGTGACGTCTTTATTACATGGGTGCAAGGGCCAAATGGCCGGACTCTTTACCCTAGTTCACTAGCTAAACCAGGTTTATTTGAGTTGAAGGATATATTTAAGTGAGCTGAAAAGTAAAAATAAAAGAATTGCCAACCCCAAGGTCCGTGAAGCAGGTGCCTTGGATAGCATTGTTTATTTCTATGACCTTTTTCTTTTCCAGTTGAACAATTAGTTTTATAAACAATAAGAGTTTTTTTCTTTATAAGATTTTTTAATGACATACACTTTATCTAGCCAAAGAACATATTCTTTTCTGTAAAAGGAGATGTCAAAATTGATGACTTTGGACTTGCAAAAGAGATGATCAAAGGAGATGATACGGCGCAAGTTGGTACTCTGACGTATATGGGCCCAGGACGAAAATTATTGTTAATTATTAATTATAGAACTAGCATACAATTGAAAGCCAATATCAAATAAACAACCCTTTGCAAGAATTTACACTGGATAGACATGTGAAACCCAAATACTACTAAAAATTTCTTATTAAATGTGGTTTTAGACACCAATATAGTAATACTGCTGCTTCTTTTTTATATTCTGTAAAAATCTGAAAGTTAGAAGTTAGAAGAGTAGTCACGTACATTCTAAGCAAGTTTGCATTATTAAAAGTCGAATTGCAATGTTGATAATTATTAGTGTTAAATAATTTGAAGAAAAAAAACTCAAAATAATTCCTTGCCAATCTTACCTAAAATTTTGTTCCTTCAGCCATCTAAGTGACGCATCCGGGTTGCAGCGGTAGCTAGCAACCTAGTAAGAGACGATCACGTCCAATGTTAAGAAATATAAAAACCCATAGTTCCTAACAAAGGAGTCAGATCAAAACAAAAAGTACACCATTTTTGAAACAAAATCCAATCTTCAATATTGTGTAGTAGTCGGTTATTGGAGCAGTGTGTGTAAATTATTTTGTAGAAAACCTATTTTTTCATATCATTTTCAAATTTATAGTCATGAAGGTTAAGAGAGAAGAACAAACTTTAATGTCACTCCATCGGAGACCAAACCAGGACATCCTTGATTGGTGGTTGTGCTGTTCAAAAATAATTCAGGAAATTTCCCACAATGATTTGCCTGGTTTCAACCAGACTGGTTTGTAAGTAAGGATAAGTGTTCCAGCAACGTTTGTGGGTAGTATACGTCACGTTTAACCTTTAAAAGAAGATGAATTCAATTTTTTGTAAAAGCATGGTTTGAAAAAATTCCAAAATTTTAGAAATAAAATCTACCCAGGAGTGTGTTTTCAAGACATGGATAGGCAAAGTAATAATTACGTATATTTGAGCTGTATAATCATACTAAAATGATTTTCTATTGCAAGTAAAAAACAAGCTTGTAAATTAAGATCTTACGAAGAGAACCTTTCGTAACATGACGGCCTTCTTGAACATCCCTATTATTTCCGTTTGTTTCCTTTTGGGGCTTCTCAAAAGGTCTTTTTGATTTCAGTATTTAAACGCATTTTGAGTTCCATTAATTTATTATTACTTTTTTTTGTTTTTGAAGAATTTATGCTCTTGATGTTATCTTTGAAAGATTTTCCTGCATAAAATCTAAAGCCGACATCAATTGTTCAACCTTATGTGAGAAATCATAATGAATTGAGATGTGAAAACCCAAAGACTATTGAAAATAGCTTATAAAATGTTGGTTTTAAACTTGAATATTGTAATACTGCTGGATCTTTTTATATTATTTAAGAATCCCTAAGTCATAAGTTTAAAGAGTAGTCACGTACTTCTTATGAAAAAAATATCAGTAAGTTTGGATTAATACACATTTTCTATAATTCACGTTTTTGGGCTTTAGCAACTAGCTTAAAGTTTTTTCTAAACTTTTGGAAGGCTCATCATTTTAATTAAGCAGTCCCTATTTTTCAGGAGTCGTTCCTAAGAATGGACATAAAGTCGAACTCAATCGTTAAGAGCGAGGTATTGAGGAGGGGAAACCCCCCGCATATATGTAATAGTTTCTGTTTGTTTTGTATTTTGAAGTTGCTCCTACTTTCAGTTGGAAAAACTTTCTCTGTATGTAATTTTGGATCGTTTTAAATAATGCCAGGAAATCCGGCTTTCCTTCCATAGGAAATTCCTTCTCTCCATTGAAACTCCCTTAATGTAAAGTTCTTCCAAAGTTAAATATCCCCCATCCCTCCCAAAAAGAAAATTTATCCCGCAGAAAGATCCATTCTAGCTGAAAATTCCCCAGGGAAAACCATGCGGACGGTTCCGGGTGAATAACTTTTCTTAGCGCACAATCGTTTGAAAAGACTTCAATTATTGTTGGTTTTTAAAATCATACCGTACATCCCTCCTCTGTGGAAATCTTCCTCTTTTTGTGAGTAATTCTCGTTAATATCTTCACATGTAAAATTGAGTCGGCAAAGAGAATGTAAGGCAACAAAAAAGAATTTCGTATAAGAATTATAGCAAATTCCCCCAGCGTAAAATTTCCCCTGGAAAATTCATCCCCCAGAAACTTCCCTCTCCAAAGAAAATTCTCTCCGTAGCAAATCCCCCTAGTTGAATATACCACCCCCCAAAAAAAATCTAGTATACATCCCAATAACAAAAGCTATAATACGTAGACAATTCCAAATTTTTATGACTCACGGACCCCCCCAAGGGCTTTGGGGGGTCATGTTAACCCTAAAGGTATAGCTAATGGCCTCTTCACCTACTTTGAACAAAATGGCTATCTCAATTTTGATCGGACTACTTTGAGCAGAAAAAAAAACACAAACACCTTGGATCTTTCTTCTAGCAAAAAAATAGTAGAAAACTACGTATTTCTGAAGATGGGAGATTGAAACATCTACAGAAGAGGTTTCGGATACTCTGAATCTGATGGTGTGATTTTCGTTAATTATACCTGACTTTTTAGGGGCGTTTTTCCCATTTTTAGAAAATCAGGCAAATTCTCTAAGGCTTTCAGATTTTTATTGGTATCACTTAACTTAGTGAATATTATATTTGGAATCAGCATTATGAGATAATTTTTTAAATACGTCTATTGATATCAAAATTCTTTGTATTAGATTTCGGTTACTATCTTGTCACGTCACTCACTACTTCTAATCCTATTCTTGATATAGATTTAAATTTTATATCTTCTGGTAGTTATACTACCTCCTCTACACCCAATCATTCAAGAATGTATTATTTTTCTTGTTTATTTTTTCACAATCCCTTCGTTCAAATTATACGAGTCTTGCGTAAATTATATTTACGATTTTTTACACTCTTACACTATATCGCTCCTACCATACACTCTTACCATATTTGCACTCTTATACATACGAGTTTAATGTTACACATACAAAATCATTTTGAAGAATATACAAGAAATCTTATTTGGTATAATTCACGCATATTAAAATGTTGTCGGACAAGTGAAGATTTCTCGTGCAAGAATTACGTCATTTCTAGAGAAATATAGAATATTTTAAAAAGCGTTGGAATATGACAAAATATTAAAGCTAATCAAAAATATGCTCTGTTTGAAAACAAAATATTTCTGGTATATTTCGTCGATTTAATTATATTCATTGCTACTCGAAGTATGTAGGAGAAAAACTGTACTGAATATAACTTAAGTAAAGAGGAATGGATCCCTTTTACTATTTATTTTCTCCTACGACTTCTATTTTCCTTTCAACACTAATTTAAAACAATAATTACAGCATATCCTAGAAAAGAACCCTAACAGAAATGAGAAAATTTCATCTTCAGATTCTAATTTTTTCCTTATTTTAAAATTAGTTATATCTAGTCCTCTCATAATCCCTAATATACCCAACCAACCCCATTTTATTTAACTACCTCATATGACAAATTCCATCTCTTTTTGCTATTAATTTTAACCATTTGAAATATCTTTCCTCTTATAAATTTAACACAACTAACCAGATCTCACCACCAAATCCCTTATCAACTCTTTTGCTTTAAATTTTGTTTTATATATTAAGGACAAAAATATTATACCATAAACCCTGACATACACACTAATCACCACTCCTGCTACACCCTAATCATCTTTTATAATTTGAACATTTTTGAATGTAAATTCTAAATGCTAACCACCCACCATCCATTCGAAAACGTTAATACATCAAATCCCAGTTTAATACATCACATCCGTTCGCAAACTATCTTTCACCTCGTATAATATTTATCTTTTTCTTTAAGTCTGGTTTTCATATTAATGATAATCTGCCTTTGCACTAAGCTTAGCATACATACCCCCCTCCCCAGAAATCATTACTCAAAACAAATGAAATTTATAGTTTCTCTTTATCTCGATTTGGAGCATTAATAGTAATTCAAAATAGTGGATACTATAGTACATGTATTTACGCTCTTTTTTTCTCTTTATCCCCTCGCATTATTTTTTATTTATTTTGAACTCCAGTCTTAAATAATAATTAAAATCTAGTCCACTATTATAAAAAACAAAGCTGTGTGTCTTGCTTTTTCTCTAACATATAACATACTTGGTCTAATACAAGATTTGTATTGAAAGCCAAATAGATTGGCCTTAACTTAAAAAAATTCTAAAACATATTTTCATCTAGCAGCTCAAGAACCATCTTACCAACATACTTAAAAAAAGCTATTGTGGAAAACTCAGCACAGACGGTATCAGTCAGAGAGGTAAGAGTTATTCAATAAAAGTTCTACAGATATATGTCAACAAAAAATTAGGATAACAGTCAGAAGAAATTCTACACAAATTAATCCAGGGCAAGTAACATCACAAAATCATCACGAAGAGATTTATCACCTAAATAACTACAATGCCCAATCTCCACCTAAGAAATACCATAAAACATTAAATTAGTCCACCAAAAACAGCTCAAGCTATGCCAAAATCATGAAACGAGAAAATATATTAGCAAAATTCAATAAATAAAGCCAAATAATACAAAATAAGTCATCTCGACCCACTAGGAGAAACTAGAAAAGGCAGAAATAGAGATTATTCAGCACAGATATTGCGAGAAACTTCGAACCTCCTACTCAAACTGTCTAAATTCTATATCCCTTCTAAAAAAAACTGACTTTTTCTTCAAACACCTAGAAAAATTGGAAATTTCTATTAATTTTCTATTCCAAAGTCTTTTAGATTCGCCAATTTTACGACTTAGGCCCTTCACCCTTCAAATAACTTATCAAATGTTACTAACTAATATTTTTCACACACTCAATTTCTCAAGTCGACAATTCAAAAATAGTGGGGGGTTCCAGTTTCAAGCAGACAGGTGGGGAAATTTACACAGTGAAATTATCAAGTGAAGTTCCTAGCCCCTCACACCTGTTCCCGGCTGGCAGGATTCTCATCCTTGGCAAGAGTTCAGAGATCTTTCAATTACTCGGAGTATGGTCGGGATAATATACATGTTAATAATATGGGGAGCTCCTAGCCCCTTGCCCCTGTTTCTAGAGGGCGAGATTTCTAGCCCATGCCCTCTGACGTAACGAAAGCCATAGGCTCATAGTATTTCTACTGGAGTCCTCTGACATCAAGGTACAAACCCTTTTTCCGAGCACACCCCTGTTTCTAGCTGGCAAGATTCCAAGCGCATGCCCTATTTCTAGGTGAAATAACCAGTTTCAATTTCCAGGAATATGGTCAGGATTATACACTAGTTAAATTAATAGGGGGAGCTCCTCGCATATGTACAATAAGGTCAGCTGTTTCTAGCGGAGCCATCTAACGTCACATGACACACCTCCCAAATCCCGGCTTGTAACATAAAGACAGCACACACCTTACGTAATTATTATGCAACACTGTCACGTAATAATTTTTTTACCCGAAACCCCTATAGTGTTTTTTCTTCTTCATTAACTTAATGGGGGTGCACTCTTTATGTAAGGTCAGCGTATCTTGATCCTGCCAAGACTCGAAAGGTCATTCTCTTCCAATGGAACGGGCTCTAACCGAGAGAACTAAGAAGACATTCCTAATGTTCTCTATTTGAGAAATACTTTCAGAAAAATAAAATAAGCCCTCTGACGTCATGGAAGCCATAAGATAAATAGTATTGGATTTTAAGCGTACAGATAGGGGAATTAACACTGGAAAATTAACATAGGGAATTAGCATTGGATTTCAAACGCACAGGTAAGGAAGTTAGCACAGGGAAAAAAGCATTTGATTTCAAACGCACAGGTAGGGAAATTAACGAAGGGAAATTGACATAGGAAAATTAATAGGGAATTTCTGGAAATCAGATAAGTAGAGTTACCAAGCCCTCAAGCCCTTGCACCTGTGCAATGTGGTTACCGGTTCTATTGAAGGGGACACAGTTGTCAAGACTCCATGACACACCCCTCTGGACTCCAATGACGTCATGACACTCCTCGTTTCAAACGGACAGGACTAACATGCTTGACACAATTTTATGCAACCATGCATCTGAATTCCATGGGGGAATCCTCGCTTTTAACGCAACGACAGCACACGTCATACGTAGTAATTATGCAATAATGTCACGTAATACTTTTTTTTTGCCCGAAACCCCCAAAGCTTTTTTTTCTTGTTCATTAACTTAATGGCGGTACACACTTTATGTAAGGTCAGCGCAACTTGCGCATGGGCGGCGCATCCATCACTGCCAAATAAAACCATTTTGACATTTTTCGCCCAAAAGCCTCAAGACATTTGCTTTTTTTGGCGTTTCATTTTTCACTCGAAGCACCTTTCATATTTTTCTTTTATGTTTTTCTATAGTTCTTTTAGTTTAGATTTTCAGTTTTGTTTTAGTTTAGTTTTAGTTTAGAGTTTTAGTTTAGTTTTAGTTTAGAGTCTTAGCCTAGAGAGTTTTAGTTTAGTTTAGTTTTAGTTAAGAGTTTTGGTTTAGAGGTGTAGTTTAGTTTTAGTTAAGAGTTTAGAGTTTTAGTTTAGAGTCTTAGCTAAGAGTTTTAGCTAGAGTTATAGTTTAGTTTAGTTTTACTTAAGAGTTTCAGTTTAGAGTTTTAGTTTAGTTTTAGATAAGAGTTTTTGCTTAGACTTTAGAGTTTTAATTTAGAGTCTTAGCTTAGAGTTCTATTTAGAGTTATAGTTTAGTTTAGTTTTAGTTAAGAGTTTTAGTTTAGAGTTTAGAGTAAAGAGTCTTAGCTTCGAGTTTTAGATAGAGCTATAGTTTAGCTTAGTTTAAGTTAAGAGTTTTAGTTTAGAGTTCTAATTTGGTTTTAGTTAAGAGTTTTACTTTAAAGTTTTAGTTTAGAGTTTAGAGTTATAGTTTAGAGTCTTAGCTTAGAGTTTTAGTTAGAGTTATAGTTTTAGTTTAGAGTGGTAGTAAAAAACCTGTATTATAGAAAGTCCAGGGTCCTAACAGCTAATTCCAGGGGGAGCGAGCGTGTTGTTATGTCTTTTCTTAGGAAAATGGTCCATTATTGCAAAACTTAATCTTAACTAACTGAAATAGTTCATAAGTTCATAAGTTTAGTCATATCGCGTGGGTAATCAAGGAAAATATAATACATTTTGTCTATATTTGAGTGTTTTCTTAGAGAAACGGACCATTATTATAAAACCTAGTATTAAATAACTGAAATAGTTCATAAATTCTTTAATTTAATCATATCTTGTAGGTAATCAAGGAAAATTTAATTTTTTTTTCTATTTTTGTGTCTTTTCTTAGAGAAACGGACCATTATTGCAAAACTTAGTATTAACTAGCTGAAATAGTTCATAAATTCTTCATTTTTGTTATTTCTATTTTGTTCGTTTTTTTAGAAATGGCCTCCGCTATGCACATTATGCCACAGTATCACGCTATTACTGCTCTGTGGCACATTGTGACACATATCATCAACATTTTAAGCGTCTTTCTAATGTTTGAACACCCTCAATGGATATACTTTTTATTGCTGTTATTTACCAGTGATTCCCGGTACTGTTTCACTCTATTACTACTCTGCGATATCCCTCTGACATCATGTCTTCAATCCTAATATGTCTTTCAGACATTTCTTGTTAAATATTATACATTCAACCCATTGATTCAAGCTTATCGCGATCCAAGCCATTCATGATAACCTTCAAAACACTCCCACACAACCGTGACATTACATCCCCCTTCCGTCATCAACGTGGCACCACCCCGTCATCATCCCCCTAAGACGTCTCCAACCTTTTTGCACCGAAAATAAGCAAATGAATTGAATTACACAATATGTTTTTTGAACAGCGAGAAGTAGGCATTTCTTTCCTAGAGAGTGTTACTCCAAGCAATTCACGCCACAGTACCACACTATAACTACCTTGTGGACCTATTTCAAACATATTAAAAAAGATATTAAAAACACAGATAAAAAAAAACAGTTAAAAACCACGACGAAAAAAACGTTAAAAAGGCTTATCCTAATATATTCAAAAAAAGAATCATGTAATATAGAAAGTTAGAGGTCCTAGCATGAAATACCAAGGGTTATGGCTGATATTAGATGCAAATTTAAGCCCTTTTAAGAACTTTTAATGAAAATTCATCGTTTCTTTGAGCCAAGATTATGAATATTTCACACCATCGTGACAAAACGCCCCAACCCTCCCCCTAAGAATTATTTCCAGATGACGGAGTTGATATTAGAGTTAAATTTAACCCATATTAAAACCTTTTAAGAAAAATACCCCGTTATCTTTGAGCCGAGACTATGAAGATTTCACAATATCGTGACAATACACCCCACACTCCCCCTAGCAAACATTTTCAGAGGGTGCGTTGATATTAGAATTCAATTTATGCTATATTAAGAGCTTTTTAACGAAACTGCATCGTTTCTTAGACTAGAATGTTAGATTTCAGCCCCCCTTTCCCAAAATAATTTTTTTAACACCTCCCATCTTATCTTTTAAAATTTGATACTTTTGTTGTATCTATTGTTGTCAAGACTCTCTTTTTTAGAGTTTAGGTTACTATTGAGCCGCATCGCTCCTTACTTACAGTTCTTTACCACGAACTGTTTTAAAATGCGTAAAATCCCTCAAGCTTGATTTTACGTATAAAAAGTTGCAAACCTGAGAAATTTTGCCTAATTTTAGAAAAAGAGGGAAACACCCCAAAAAAACAGAGATATTAATAAAAATCAGACCACCAGATTCAGCATATCAGAGAACCCAACTAAAGATATTTTACGCTCTTTAATACAAAAATGTGGGGTTTTGAATTTTTTGCCAGAGTAATAAGATCATATCGAACCATTGATCCTAGAAGATCAAGAAAGGGTTCATTGTAGCAAAAATCAGAAGTTGTAGTGCCCTTTAAAGTGACCAAAAATATTGGAGGGCAGCTAACATCCCTCCCAAACCCCTTTTTTGTCAAAGTCGTCCGATCGAAATTTTCAGATAGTCATTTTGTTCCGCTAAATCGAAAGATCTGACATGAAAAGATGACTTGACCCCCCACAGCCGCTGGTAGAAGGGCTGCAAGTTATGAACTCTGCCCATTGTTTCGATATAATATTGGTCATTGGAAAGTATAAATATATTTTTTGGGATTGATTTTTCTGGCAGGAACAATTACATGGAAGGATCTTTCTATGGAGGAATTTTTCGTGAGTTATGGGAATTATCCAAGGAGGGGAGAACTGGATTTCCTGGCATTGTTTAAAAAGATCATAAATTAAATTTTAAGAAAAACTGAAGTTTTTTCAACTGAAAATAAAGAGTAACATTAATACTCAAGAAGAACGATTATTATTATTCATAGAATGGAGTTGCTCCATCCCCAATACCTTGCTCTTTACGCTAAAGTTTTTTTTTAGAACTTTTAAAAATATTTATATTCTAATTAAATGGCCTTCTGTTACAGGAGACATTCTTAAATAATTGGAACAAAAAGTCAAACTTTAGCGTAAAGAAGATGGTATTGAGGAGAGGTTAACCCCCTCATATAAATAATAATTCCTGCTTGTTTTAAGTTTTAATGTTTCTCCTTACTATCAGTTGAAAAAAATTGCTTTTTTTATTAATTAATTCAGTAAAACGAACGCACAAACTCAAATATAAGCAGTTAGTATAGCCCAAGGATTTTAAAATTTAAGGACAAATTCTCCTTTCAAGAAAGATTTATTGCACAGAATAAGTAGTGAGGTAAAAGCATGTCAAACAGTTCGTTGTAAGGAACTGTAAGTAAGGAGCGACCCGGCTCAGTAGTAACCGAAACTCAAAAAAACGGAATTTTGATACCAATAGATACATCAGATTTTTGTGCTGATTTCAAATATATAATTAAATTTTTGTGCTGATAATTACATTTATCAAATGAAAATCACACCGTCAGATTCAGCGTATCAGAGGACCCTACTATAGAGTTTTCAAGCTCCTATTTGCAAAAATGCAGAATTTTGTATTTTTATGCCAGAAGAAAGATCACGGATGCGTGTTTGTTTGTTTGTTTGTTTTTGTTTTTTTTTTTATTTTCCCAGGGGTGATCGTATCGATCCAGCATTCCCAGAATATCGTGAGAGGACTCATTCGAATTGAAATTAAAAGTTCTAGTGCCCTTTTTAAGTGACCATGAAAATTGGAGGGCAACTTGGCCCCCTTCGACGCTCATTTTTTCCCGAAGTCACCCAATCAAAATTTTGAGATAGCAATTTTGTTCATCATAGTCGAAAATATAATTAATATGTCTTTGAGGATTACTTAATCCCCCACTGTTCCCGGGGGAAGGGCTGCAAGCTATAAACTTTGCCAATTGTTTACATATAGTATTGGTTGTTGGGAAGTATACAGGTGTTTTCAGGATGAATTTTTCTAGTGGAGGGTCGGGGTCAGAGTAGGGGTTACGGGGAAGAATCTTTCCATGGAGGATATTTCCTTGGGGGAAGGGACATTTCTATGAAGGGGGTGCCAGATTTAAAAAAACGATCAGAAATTAAATAAAAAAAGAAGTTTTTTTTTCAACTGAAAGTAAGAAACAACATTAAAACTTAAAACGAAGAGACAATATTACGTATATGAGGGCGTTTGCCCCGTAGTGAATACCCAACTCTTTACGCTAGGTTTTTTAGTGCTATCAAAGGAACTATTTAGTCTAATTAACCGGCCTTTGTGATCCAGGAATTTGTGATTCGAACAAAATTCAAACTTTAGCGTAAAGAGCGAGGTATTGATTAGGGAGCGAACTCCCTAATAGATGTAATTAAAACATACAAATATAAAAATTCGTTACGTAAGTTAATTCGTAAGTTACGTCAGAACAAAATTTCGAGAAAGCCAATTAGCCAAAAAAAGGAAAATTAATATGCGAATTTTGTTTTAATTATTCATGTACGGTGAGCCAAAATCAAAGCTGCATTAATTCAAAAACGTACAGAAATTAACTAAAAAAACAATTTTTTCTTAACTGAAATCTTTAATATCTTTTTAGTTTGATAAATTTCACTATTATTTTTAACTTTTTGTTGTTCATAGTCATAAAAGCCACGGAGAATCTTATCATCTTTGGTGTCTCGTAGACGACAAGTCATGAGTTTGGTGTCTAGGGTTTATGACACTTTAAAAAGTTCAGTGGACCACAAGTAATTTCCCTTGTCAAAAATATTAGTTGTTCTATTAATTCGAACAGTATCAAAAACATGGAATTTTTTCTTTACAACCATTTCATTGGAATATTGTTTAACAAAAGTGTCAAATGTATTATGATCAGCATGATGAACTTCCGTTGGGGTTGAGTTTGACAATGATCAATGGGGTCGTTGATTATAAATCAACATGATTCTATTTAAAACATGAATAAAAGCAGCCGTATTTTTCAATGTAGAATACCCTGAAATTAAACGTTGAATAGTTCTTATCAATCGTTCGGCCAATTCAGCCTTTATAGGACTGTGACTATGATAGAGCATTTTATTATATTTGATTAGTACTTTTTCTACATGTGGATTAACAAATTCACTACCCCGATATATTTGAATTTTTTATAAGAATCTTGTTCAAGAATACTTTCTATAGTCTGGGCAACTTTAACATCTTTCTTTGTCCGCAATGGAATGGCATATGCAAAGGGACTAAAAAAAACTGATTGCAAGTAGAATGTACTTTTATGTTGTAATATGACGCCTTTGAATCTCATCTTGAGTTAAGAGATCTGCTTGCATTATGTGCAGTGGGAAAAAAGCTTTAGTTTTTCGACAGTGATTACCACGAAGCCTATGACTTTGATGTAGAGTGTAACTTGATTCATAAACAAATTTGGGCTATATATTTGCGCATTAAGGGGGGTGGGGGTAAAGCATACCATATATTGAATACATAACCTAACCAAGGTACCTCCCCCCCCCTAAACCCCAAAAAACAACAGGTTAAATATCGTAAACAGAATGAAAACTACTCTTTGCAGTTCATTTTTCAATAGCAGTCTCTTGAAAGTGACCAATCTGGTAGGTTTCGTCTCTAAAAGTGGTATAATAAGCATACAAAAGTGTATGCTTAACGCACCAGTACCTTAGTTCAACATTATTGAAAGCTTTTAGTCGAAAGCGAATTTTTCTAGCTAATTTTGAGCTCAACATAGCTTATTACAGTCATTATCAATTTGTTTTCAATACTGACGGACAATAAGAAGAAGAATGGTTTTCACTGGTCTCGGTGATGAAAATCAATAGAAATCGATTGTAATAAGCTATATTGAAAACGAGATAAATCATTTGGACAATTACCTCTGTACAAGAGCAAAGTTGACCTTGATTTTCTTTCTTTTTTTGGTTATTCAACAATATTCTAATGAACATAATTACCTATTTTTCTAATAGAGTAAACCAGTGCATTTCGCTTCAAAGTTATCATCGGAGTGTTTACTAAAAACTGTTTGATATTAATTTTCTTTTTTTGTGCCCAATATAACGTTACTGTCTATACTTGTAAAAATGTGTCTAGTTAATATGTTCTATTGGCTTTGTTACGTCTTGTGTTATTGATGATAAAACTAGATATGGGCTATGAATAAAACTTTTTATATGCGTGTTGCAAGATTTTCAAACCAATTTCTTGTCTTCTGCTTCTGAATTACGAGCTTGACGCTAAACTCATATAAAAACCCTAATTATTTTGCGCAAACGCGCAAACGTCTTTCAGTTGCAAATGAATCGAAAATGGTGTTTTATGAAATCAAAAAGTATACCCTTTAAATCGTCATTGCTGAAACCTTATAAGGTAAATTACCCCCATCTTGAGTAACTAGAACTTATCAGTTTTTTGTATAGACAACAGTGATATATTTTTTCCTTCGTCACTTTGGAGGCACTGGAAAATCAAAGAGGGCTGGGCACATTTAAGAGCTAACTCTTATTTCTTATCGTTTTTTTATATATATGTAAATTATGCCCGATAAAGCCTTAATAAAGTGCCATATGATACCCTAAAAGGACAATTTGGGTGACATTTCTGGAATAGAAAAAACCGGGCCGTATAGTTGGACATCATAGAGAGCTAAATATTGGCTCTTTTATAAACTAATTTCTATATTTAACTGCATTGAGGTGTCAGCCCCTACTTCTCCAACGTTAACCAAGATTTAATGCCCCCTCCTACTGCTTGAAAAATGGCCCCTTTAATCATAAAAGGTGACGCAGAAACAGTTTGTTATCAAAAACTGTTTGATATTTGCTATTTTGAGTACTCCCTTCAAAATATTGGATTTATAAGTTTCTGCAAATAGCGTGCATAGCTACGAAAATATGTTCATCTAAATATCATTAAAGGCCACACCCTCTTGTATGATTACCCTCTAGAGAAGCAAAGAAGTGTGTTTTTCTCTGAAACGATTTAGCTTTTTTGGAATTGTGAGCTCCACCCTTATTTTTATAACTTATTATTAGTTCAGGTACTGGTTCATTATACGGGCACTTCAAAAACTTCAAGTTTTTTTAATGCTAATTAAAAAAAATAATTTGTGATTAATATATTATAGTTTATAAACTATTTTGGGCTATTTTATTGCGCATTAAGGGGGGGGGGGGTAACGCATACAATATACTGAATAAATAATCTAACCTAGGTACCTGTACCCCCCCCCCCCCAAAACCCCAAAAAACTACCGTTTAAATATCGTAAACGGAATGAAAACTACTCTTTACATTCCATTTCTCACTACTGTTCGAATTAATAGAACAACTAATGTTTTTGAAAAGGGTAATTACTTGTGGCCCACAGAACGTTATAAAGTGGCAAAAATCCTAGACACTAAACCCATAACTTATCGTTTGCGTGATACCAAAGATGAAGAGATTCTCGGCGGATTTTATGACTATGAACTACAAAAAGTTAAAAATAATAGTGAAATCAATCAAATTGAAAAGATATTAAAGACTCGTACTCACAGGGGTAGGAAACAAATACTTGTTTGGTGGCTAGGATACAACTCTGATTTTGATTCTTGGATCAGTGTTGAAGATATTGACAATGCCTAATGATTTCTATGTAACTTTTATGTCCAACGTTTCAGATCCTCTCTACAACGACTTGAATACGACAAGGGATTTTTGGACAAAACTCTCCCCCACCATCAAATTTGACGGTGCGTATGAAGTGGCTCTTGTCGACTGTATTCTCAAAAATACCTATGACATCCTTAGAAAGGATGGTGTGTATGATATAAAAGTTATACCATTCGACTTTGTCGACAATGAATGGGTTGAAGCACTTAAATCTAGCGAATATCCACATGTTAAATTGAAATATATTGAATACGATAATATGACAGATTTGTGTCGTTCAATCAATAGAAAAATCTCATATCATAGGAATGGTAAACTCCATTTTAAATATTCATTGGAACACGATAGGATTTACATTACCTCACCTGTTGACATCGAAATAATTATTCTCAAGGATAATCTGAGAGACGTTCTTGGCTTTAAGCAGAATATGATCAATGGGAAAAATGCTGGCCCCGTTTACAGGATGGATCAAGTTATTTTTGCTGATTATCCACCTGGTTTTGCCTTGGACTCTTGCATATTTATCTATGCATCCTTTATGGAAACACTTAGAGTCGGTAATTCAAATGCCCCCCTCCTACGTGTTCTTGAACGAAAAATAACTCATGAACTGGTTCATCACTATAATATAAAGCATCTTCAGTATGTTCCAGTAAACACTTCGTATTTGGAACTCCGTCAGTTAACACTAAGAAGTGAATTGGGCGATCCTCTAGCAATAACAAAAGGCTTAGCATTGATTACATGTCATTTTCGACCCATTGTCGACGTCACCAACACCTAAAATGAACAATCCAAGAATTCCATTTGTCTGTCCCGATATCGATTGCTATGTTGGTGCTTTCAGTCCTCGTCAAAAAGGTATTGGATTGGACTACTACAAGGGGCGTACTACAATGTCTGGCTATGGTCTTGGTAGCTGGTTTGCTAGGCTATTTCGTTCTGCACTACTCCTTGCCAGAAAATATCTTTTACCTGCTGCATCAAATTTTGCTGCCTCAACACTACAGGACTGGGGGTCGGGCAAGAATTTCAAGGAGAGTGTTAAGGAAAATATTAGATCTTCAGCAAGAGCCGTTGGTGAGCAATTAAAATATAGGCAAAATGGGGAAGGATTGAAAAGGATGCGTGCGCGTCATTCACTCATCAGTCTCCACCCAGGCGGGAAGTGAAGGACATCAACAAGGACTTTGAGGAATAAAACAAGGAAGACCAATATTCAGAGGAAGAAAAAGAAAAAGACTGTTAGATCAAAGAAGGATTTCTTCTCTTAAGAAGACTTATCTCCCCACAAGGAATCATATCCATCAATCAGTTCCTCATTGAATCTATTCAATGCTGAAAATGCTGATGTCAGTGTCAAGTATGGCTACTAAGAACAATTTCACCCCTAACAACCCCTCTCGGAAAATATACACTTTCAAATATTTTCCAATGAAGACTATTTCATTGATTTGTCATCAACATTTATTGATTTAAATGTTGCGTTGAAGACCAATATCAGAGGAAGAAAAAGAAAAAGACTGTTAGATCAAAGAAGGATTTCTTCTCTTAAGAAGACTTATCTCCCCCACAAGGAATCATATTCATCAATAAGTTCTCATTGAATCTATTCAATGCTGAAAATGTTGATGTCAGTGTCAAGTATGGCTACTATGAACAATTTCACCCCTAATAACCCCTGTTGGAAAATATACACTTTCAAATATTTTCCAATGAAGACTATCTCATTGATTTGTCATCAACATTTATTGATTTAAATGTTGCGTTGAAGAAAAAGTCAGATAATACAACTCCAAGTGTTGCCGATGGTCTCTCTTACGAATACTGTATTCTACACAATCTCTTCAAACAAATTAATGTATTTATTAATGGAACATTGGTGAGCACTAGCAATAATTTATCCAACTATGCAAGCTACATACAATTTATGATGATGACACCAATGGCATACAAGGAGTTGAGAGGACAATCATTGGGTAATGAATATCGATCAGGCGTTGATACTGACGACGAGTTGACTACTGCAGTGACCCAGGAGTATTATTTAGTTTGAAAATTAAATCATAAGATGTACAATATATCTCAATGGCTAACCCACAATATCAAGATTTAAATAGAGTTGCAACTAGCCCCACCGAATTTCATGTCGAGAAAAACACTTCCTGAAGCACCCGATGCAAATGTCATTATCACATCGGCGATTCTCCACGTCCGAAAACAACAGGTTATGAGCTCTGTTGCATTGGCAATGGAAAAGAAAAGAGCCAATGACAACAACATTAAACTTCTTGTCCCCCATACGATCACCAATCAACGTCACATTGCCACCGGGTCTCGTAGCTATAGCGATTCATCATTTATCAATGGAGAAATCCCATCAAAACTGGATTTGGCCTTTGTAAAGAGTGGTAGTGCCGTTCGAACCTGGACTGAATCCCCACATAATTTTAATTTTTTTGGTCTATCTAGCATTGTGTGCAAAATTAATGGCATACCACTGTGCACTCTATCATTTGACAAAAAATCGTATAGAAATCTGAACGAGTTGACCATGCAATCCCTAGATCATGACTCAACTATTTGAAAATGGAATAACCGATTCAATGTTTTCAAAAAATCATGGGGTTATTGTTATGGACTTGTCAGTGACTCAGGATATGAGTATAGTACGAGCAGGGAATGTACGTTTAGAGTGTAAATTTGCCGATGCTTTGACTGAGAACATCACGTTAATACCATTGAGTCAATTTGAAACCTATTGGGAGATCACACCCGACAGCAGTGTTCTACTAGACCTAGCACCATGAACACAAACCAAATAATCAACGTATTTAGTATGGATCCATACTTGTCCCAGTACAAGTCCTATTGTATACCATCAGACTTCATTGAAAAAATTCCAAGTGTTAACAAAACCTTAATCATTGTTAATAGCAGTCAATCGACGTTGAAGACCGGCCATTGGCTATGCATCTTTTAAACAGCGAAGAATATTGAATTTTTTTATCCTCTTGGCCTATCATATAAACTCTACACTTCACACATCATTATGTTCATTGGAAGCGGCTTGGAAAACACTATTCAAAATCACAAGAGTGCACAGGATTTAACAACTAAGGCATGTGGCTTTCACGCAATACTCTTTTCCATGTCCAGATGTTATGGCTATACCTACAATCAGTTTCTCGACATCTACGTTGACTTACCTCGATTGAACGACTTTCTACTGGAAAATATACTTACAAGCGTATTTAATATTGATTTTAGTGCCCTAAGAATAAAATTTTCTAAAAATGTAAGTAAAATTGTTTATTAATAAATGAAAAAATGTATATACATGATAAACAGACTTTTCTACCCTTAAGATTTCATCTTCTACTAGGTATAGGTATTTGTCGACAACAACTAATGCAGGTAGATTATCCGAATTCACACCACACTGATCTTGATGAACTGCAATGTCAGGGTCACATTTTTTACAGTAGAGTGTAACTTCACTCTTGTCATATCTCTTTGTATAGTCAATGATACTATTCTCATTTGTTCTATAGAATTCACATGTTTCAATTTGCTTATTTGAAGTAATTTCACAAACAGTGTCCTCAAGTGTTGAATCACATTCCGTCATAGCCAAATAAAAATCAGTGGGCTTATAATCATAGTAGCTATTGTCTTCACAACGATGACGTAGAAACCATATTCTTTTGTTGTTCCAACAGTTGAATCGCTGACCCGGCTCCTCCTCTCAGAACAATCTAAAACCAAGACGATACCAATCTCGTAGCAATAAACTAAAATCACGGTTAGGATTCTTTCCAATCATACCGGGATATATATTCTCCCATTGATTACATTTATCATAGTGGCAATTGGAGCTTAGGTACCCTCTAGGATGAGAGTCACACACCTCTTCAAGACAGGAATTGCAACCTTTAATTTGCACAGCCTATCCTCTATGCAATTTACACGGGTTGCATAATCTACACTTTTCATCGTACTCAGCAATCATTGTGCAATTCTCACATGATGACCAGCTGCCCAGTGTGTACATAGATAGTGGACATGTATGGAACATTTTTTTCATGTGTTGACACTCTCACTGCCACAATGAAACTGAGCTACCAACAACGACAAAATTGACTGAGATAGAGATAGAGGAGTAAATCATCCTTGAACGCCATCTTTCTCATGAAAGAAAAGTCCTAAATTTCTAAACTGGTGTTTAAAAGCATATCCACAATATCATTTTGTCGTGTCGTGATTAATATATCAATAAATTGCGTAAATGCATTTGGACCACGACGTAGAAGCTTCATGCAATAGTCTAATGACAGAGAATCACTTTTCATTATATCGACAAGCATTCCCTGAGAAAATGTCTTCCTTTGAATAGACAGCTCTAGAAAATCATCATCTAAAATCAAACGTTTTTCCATACGCACTAGATTCCCCATGATTCGTTCTTTCTCAAATCTATACATTTTTTAGAGTCCTAACACTCTCACAACCATCTTCAGACGGACCAAAATTTTTTCTACTCTAAAAAATATACGCTAGTCTACTGTAGAAAGAAAAATACCTTTGATTTAGAAACAATTTTATTGAGCATAATTACAACAATAATATTCACTGATGCATTTTGTTCTCATTAATATATTTCACTAGCACATCTAATGCTGCCTGAAGTCTATTTATATGCATAATGTTCAGTTTCGCAGCAAAACATAATTGCTCCTCCCTTTTAAATTTGCTTAATGATATCACGTATCTAGCATACATATCATCCCATTCAAGACATAGTCTACAGCTTCCGGTTATTTCCACAGCCACATTTGGTACTCGTATATCTTTGCTGCTGCCGGCTCCACCATCAATCTCCAATAATGTAAATGAACCATTCATTTTCTCTACTAATATCCTCTCAAATAAACTATTCTCTCTGAATTCAATTCTCTTACTAATATGAATTGCAATGGAAATCACTCCTTCTATTCAAATCCAATCACCAATCCAGTTATCGTATATTGAGCAACCTCCGCTGTCTCTGATTGGCTCCTAAAAACGGATGTTGCCTCAAAAAACACTCTGGTTGTCTTATATAACCTTGACTATAGTTTCAAAACATGCTTGGCCACTTTGTAGGTAAAGGATTGGTCGCTTTATACAATGCGTACGTCAAATGACACTGTATATTCTTGTGCAATTCCTTGTGAAATTCATATCTATTAATGCTTTACTACTGGTGATGGTGAGTTTCATATTGTCACCTTGACCATTAACAATAGAAGTGCCTATTCCCCTTCTACTTCCTTCAGCTTTCGGGCCCTCACAGGAGGCTAAATATCACAATTGAACTACATGCTATTCCAACATCAACGTGCATCACGTCTTTCAGTTGCAAATGAATCGAAAATGGTGTTTTATGAAATCAAAAGTATACCCTTTAAATCGTCATTGCTGAAACCTTATAAGGTAAATTACCCCCATCTTGAGTAACTAGAACTAATCAGTTTTTTGTATGGACATCAATGATATATTTTTACCTTCGTTACTTTGGAGGCACTGGAAGATCAAAGAGGGCTGGACCCATTTAAGAACTAACTCTTATTTCTTATCGTTTTTTTTTATATATATGTAAATTATGCTCGATAAAGCCTTAATAAAGTGCCATATGATACCCTAAAAGTACAATTTGGGTGACATTTCTGGAATAGAAAAAACTGGGCCGGATACTTGGACATCATAGAGAGCTAAATATTGGCTCTTTTATAAACTAATTTCTATATTTAACTGCATTGAGGTGTCAGCCCCTACTTCTCCCACGTTAACCAAGATTTACTGCCCCCTCCCACTGGCTAAACAATGGCCCCTCTCATCATAATAGAAAATGCAGAAGCAGTTTGCTATCAAAAATCATTTGATATTTGCTATTTTGAACACTCCTCTAAAAATATCGGATTCATAAGTTTCTGAAAAAACCGTGCATAAATACGAAAATAAGTTCGTCTAAATATCATTAAAGGCCACACCCTCTTGTATGCTTACCCTCTAGAGAAGCAAAGAAGTGTGTTTTTCTCTGAAACGATTTAGCTTTTTTGGAATTGTGAGTTCCTCCCTTATTTTTGTAACTTATTATTAGTTTAGGTACTGGTGAATTATACGGGCACTTCTAAAACGTCAAGTTTGGTTAATTCTAATGAAATAAAATAGGATGAATATATGATAGTTTATAAACAAATTTGGGTTATATGTTTGCGCACTAAGGGGGGTGGGGGTAAAGCATACCATATATTAAATACATAACCTAACCTAGGGACCGGCCCCCCCCCCTAAACCCCCAAAATCAAACGTTTAAATATCGTAAACACAATGAAAACTACTCTTTGCATTTCATTTCTAAATAGCAGTCTCTTGAAAGTGAACCATCTGGTAGGTTTCGTCTCTAAAAGTGGTATAATAAGCATACAAAAGTGTTTGCTTAACGCACCAGTACCTTAGTTCAACATTATGGAAAGCTTTTAGTCAAAAGCGATATTGTTTAGCTAATTTTGAGCCCAACACAGCTTATTACAGTCATTTTCAATTTTTTTTGAATACTGACAGCCAATAAGAAGAAGAATGGTTTTCATTGGTCTCGGTGATGAAAATCAATAGAAATCGATTGTAATAAGCTATATTGAATACGAGATAAATCGTTTGGACAATTACATCTGTACAAGAGCAAAGTTGACCTTTATTTTCCTTCTTATTTTGGTTATTCAACAATATTCTAATGAACATAATTATTTATTTTTCTAATAGAGTAAACCAGTGCATTTCGCTTCAAAGTTATCGTTGGAGTGTTTACTAAAAACTGTTTGATATTAATTTTCTTTTTTTGTGCCCAATATAACGTTACTGTCTATACTTGTAAAAATGTGTCTAGCTAATATGTTATATTGGCTTTGTTATGTCTTGTGTTATTGATGATAAAACTAGATATGGGCTATGAATAAAACTTTTTAAATGAGTGTTGCAAGATTTTCAAACCAATTTCTTGTCTTCTGCTTCTGAATTACGAGCTTGACGCTAAACTCATATAAAAACCCTATATCGTTCGTAAAACTTGTTTTTATCACCAAATTTGACTTGATGCGGCTCAGACATTAAATGTCGTTATATCACGTATGCTTGTTTCCTAACGAACAGCTCGTAGTTGTTCTTAACCAAAGTATAAACACATACAACAAGTACTGACAAAACCTATCCTCTCCACACAAAAAAAGTGACCCTTTGTCCGTCTCTCCGGAGACGATGCGAACCTGGTGCCTAAATTTTTCAAGTTCCGTAGGGGATTATACTTGTTCCATAGTTTGATAATCACCTACGGAACCGGTTCCGAAGGTGATTATGCTTTGATCAGATGTGTTGTGAATTTAAGAGACGGATCCTGATATAAAGCTTGTGATTAGAATTAGGACAATGAAAAAATGAGGGTGCTTTATTGCGGAGCATATTTAAATTAATGCCTTCTATTTTGAAATAGTTTCACCCTACCCTATTAGATTTTATGTGTTGTTTACCGACACCCATTTATAACGCCTAAATTTACGATTTGAGAGTGCTACGCGTAAATACTCGTATATCGAATGAAAAATTGCTTTGATTATTATAATTGTATTCATCTTCCTCTAATCTATCCCTTTTTCTCAATGATATTGACGTCAAAACTTGAAAATATGATAATTTATCTCGAAAGTATTTATTTTTCCTGTCATTGCATGGCAACTGGATTAAAGAAATTAGCCGCGTAAATTGTATTGATAGTATTTGACAGAATCTACTTTTATTTAATTTGGTTCAGAACCGTACGAAATTTACTTCTTGTGTGTCCCCTAAGCTCCTTGATTGGAGGCCGGGATATGCTGATACAGGCCCACTATATTCTTCGGAAGGAAAGCAAAAAAATATAGGTTCACAGCTCTGAGCCATTCTTCCCGTCTGTAAAAAAGAAACAAAATAACAGATTTTGATTGTTCGTGCCAGTTCAGTTCTCTCCAAAAGTAATGCCCTGCTTCACATCGGACATTAGAATTAGAGCTACATTGAAGAGAATCCAATTTCGGTCACCAAAAGCCAATATCATCGATGTTAAAAAAAAAAACAATAATTCAGAAGATACAGAGTTCACATTTTTGTCTTTTTTTTAGAGACTATCAATAAGAAAAAGCATAAACCGGCAGAATGCCGGAAGCAAAGTTCCAAATGAATGCTCCTTCTTACGAGGAAATGGAAACAATAAACAAAAATATAGTATGTAAGACGAAACTTGGATTTCGAGAGGCTTAAAAGTGCTAGCTTTTTCTACATAACTTTTTTGTGCTTTGAAACTTCGAAATATTGGAGTTTACCATTAAAAGCTGCACCTTCCGATATATTGACCATAAGTTTGGGGGTAAGTAGCCAAAGTATTTGAAATTGAGCTATAATACAGCTGTGACTTTCCGGTCATTTATCGTCTTTATAATGAGTGTAAATTGTAAAATCTTTCCCTTAATCTTTTTTGTTTGCTCACTATTTCTCACTGAGTAGGCTACAGCCTTGAATTAACCCAATAAAACATATAAAACTACGGCCCATTTCCAGATTTCTCATTAGCCTATAACCTATAGCCTAGACTAGGTCAGTATTTGCTAGTTTTCGGCTCACTCGTAGTTCGGGTCTAGGCCCCGAGGTCCTATCTCGAATCCCTCCGTCTCCTCGAAAAATTTGTTTTATAGAATCTAAGGGATGGAAGGAATCACACTATTCTGGAATTTTCTAAATTTATATTTTAATAGCCTACGACATTGAATTCTAAGTAGATCATGGTATGTTTATTTCTTAGCTATCTCATTATGGTACTAGAATAGAACTTTTCTGAAGTTAAAAAAAAAAACATTTCAAACATTTCATGTCCTACCTGTTATTTGGCACAGCAAGTAATTTGACTCCTTTTCCTTTTGCATTTTTTCGATTAATATCACACCCTTCGAAAAAGCATGAAACGCACATTCTGGTTGTTAGCCGGCAGCACTTAATAATAATCAGTTTTCTAAGCCCAATACTTATCCTTCATATCCATATCGCAGGATTTACTGTTTAATTTCAACTTGCTAATATTCGATAATTTCCCGGTCACCCAGTCGTCGTCTGTATCACACATAGCATAATTTATTGGCTCGGAGCGATTAAGTAGTACAACATTTCCCCTCTAGAGGCGCTAGAGGTACGCGGGGTCACTTTTGGAGAGTTTTGTCAGTACTTTGTATGTGATTATACTTTGTTCTTAACTTACCTTTTGTCGTCTTTTATTATTTGTTTTCATTCACAATTATTACTGGCACATGAATCCCCCGCCCATCCACCTTTTGTTCTGGTATGAATATGAAAAATATCTTTTATGTTATCAAAGAAAAAATTTGGCACGTCTATTCTCGCAATGCGTCTCTTGTTTCAACCCGTGTAACTGTTAATTGAACCAACTGTAACGAAACAAAACTGTAAAAACAAGTTACGGGTGGCAGAATGCACGGAAAGTATAAAATAGGGGTAATTTTATTTGCACATCAGGGGGGCTAGGAATTAAGTATGACGGGGCTCCATGTTCAACATGTTAGCTACAATTATTCTGCATATTATCAAGTAAGAATTGTTTTCTAACTTCACTTCTTAAGTGAGGTCGGGATAACACATAAGTATCGAACATTTTTCTGCAACAAGACGAAAGTTATCACCCCACAGTTCTGTGGCTTAGTTGAAATGAAGAGAGATTAGTGTTTAATTCCTAACCCCTCTCCCTAGACCTCACTCCATATTTAGCTAGAGACTAATGGAGAGTGCTAAAATACATTATGTGAGCTGTATGGCCCCCCTCCCCCTCTTTTAGGACTGTTTGACTTTCTAGGTACTAATGTATCACTATATAACATTCCTCTAAAGCTGGGAATATCAATATATAACTTATAGATGATCCTAAATTGATTATCTATATAGCTTATAGATGATCTTAAAGCGATTGTCTATATCATAATATTTTATCCATATTAATTTTGTCCTCTTTGAGGCAAAAAGTACCCGAATTTCTTTATACCCTAGTACATAGAATCTCTATACTAGGGTTCTCTGATACGTTGAATTTGATGATTTGATTATTGTGAATATCGCTTGCCTTTTGGGGGTGTTTATTCCTTTTTTTTTTAATTCGATGAGTTTGCTGGGGCTCGTAACTTTCGATGATTAACTTGAAAGTTAAAGAAATCGATACTTTTGGAATCAGCATATCCAAATAATAATTTTTTTGGTATTTTTTTTAATGCGCCTTTTAATGCACTAATTTAAGGCGTCTGTCACCAACCTCTCCTGCCTATCTAGCCTACAATAAGAATATGTATCTTTCTAATGTGTTACATTTGCTTTGTTGTATATATATTGTGAAAATTGATGCTAAAAATATGATATGAGCTATGAATAAAATTCTTCTAAATGAGTCAATTGTTCGATAGTTTCACGAATAGTTGGAAACAAATAAGTGTTGCAATCTTTTCTAACCAGTTTCTTGCCATCTTAGGTTTCTGCTTCTTAAATGTGAGTTCGACGTTAAAATCAAGAACAACCACATATCATTCGCAAGGGCGTATCCAGGATTGTTTTTTGGGGCGGGTGGCTTTTTTTTGGGGGGGGGGGGTACAAGGAAACTTCAAAAATGAGTTTATAACATTTTTGGTACGTTTTTACGAGTAAGACAAAATTTCGGGGAGGGGTGGGTCAAACCCGACAACTCCTCCCACTTGGATACGGCTTTAGTTATTCAAATTTTTTTTGTCGACAATCGTGACCTTGAAGGGACTCTGGCATAAAATGTAAATATCGTTTATGCTTGGCTCCTTACGGAGTAAACCAGTTTTTACGGTACAAAGGTGATTTTGCCTTTTCCAAAATGTTTTGAAATAAAAACAAATATATACCTCTGAAGTACCTACGGTCAACCTCTCTTTATCACATTGTTTGAGGTCTGTACTTCTACATCTGTATATTTTTTAAAAGAAATGTTCAGGTTCTGGTAGTCTGATATCGATATAAATTAAATCTTTTATTTTACAACAAACTTTTTGCTTTGTTTTGTAATAATAAAGCTATCACCTCACAAAAAGCTTGTTGACAATGCTCTACAAACTTAAGCAACGGGGAAAACAACCTAGAGATTATTGACTTTAAAACAAGCATAAGAGAGAAAAAACGGGTTAAAATTAAATAGAGCAGTGGAAGAAGCTTAATTCAGTTTAAATCCGTCTTTTCTCTCTTTATTTTTTTTGTAAATGGGAAAGCAGTGGGAAATAATAGAAATTATGTACACTGATCTGCATTAGTTGTTGTTGACAAATACCTGCTCCATCATAGTCATAGCCCTATAAAGGCTGCATTGTCCAAACGATTGATAAGAACTATTCGACTTTTAATTTCAAGATATTGTACATTGAAAAATACATCTGTTTTTCTTAATGATTTTGATAAAATTATGTTGATTTATAATCAATGACCTCATCGATCATTGTCCAATTCTTCCCCAACGGAAGTTCATCATTCTGATCATGATAAAATTGACACCTTTCTTAAACAATATTCCAATGAAACGATTGTCAAGAAGAAAAATAAATTCAATGTCGGTCATACTGTTCGAATTAATAGAACAAATAATGTTTTTGAACAGGGGAATTACTTGTGATCCACAGAACTTTTTAAAGTGGCAAAAATCCTAGACACTAAACCCATAACTTATCATTTGCGCGATACCAAAGATGAAGAGATTCTCGGCGGCTTTTATGACTATGAACTACAAAAAGTTAAAAATAATAGTGAAATCAGTCAAATTGAAAAGATATTAAAGACTCGTACTCACAGGGGTAGGAAACAGTTACTTATTCGGTGGCTAGGATACAACTCTGATTTTGATTCTTGCCTAATTATTTCTATGTAACTTTTATGTTCAACGTTTTCGATCCTCTCAACAACGACTTGAATACGACAAGTGATTTTTGGACAAAACTCTCCCCCGCTATCAAATTTGATGGTGCATATGAAGTGGCTCTTGTCGACTGTATTCTCAAAAATACCTATGACATCCTGAGAAAGGATGGTGTGTATG
Source organism: Artemia sp. Qi Xiang Cuo (assembly GCF_049724085.1). Taxonomy (NCBI): domain Eukaryota; kingdom Metazoa; phylum Arthropoda; class Branchiopoda; order Anostraca; family Artemiidae; genus Artemia; species Artemia sp. Qi Xiang Cuo. Next base: position 8,120,009 of record NC_142811.1, read on the forward strand.
ATATAAAAGTTATACCATTCGACTTTGTCGACTATGAATGGGTTGAAGCACTTAAATCTAGCGAATATCCACATGTTAAATTGAAATATATTGAATACGATAATATGACAGATTTGTGAAGTACAATCAATAGAAAAATCTCATCGAAGGAATGGTACATTCCATTTTAATTATTCATTGGAACACGATAGGATTTACATTACCTCACCTGTTGACACCGAAATAATTATTCTCAAGGACAATCTGAGAGATGTTCTTGGCTTTAAACAGAATATGATCAATGGGAAAAATACTGGCATCGTTTACAGGATGGATCAAGTTATTTTTGCTGATTATCCACCTGAGCCACGGACTCTAGTATATTTCTCTATGCATCCTTTGTGGAAACACCTAGAGTCGGTAATTGAGGTGTCAGCCCCTACTTCTCCCACGTTAACCAAGATTTACTGCCCCCTCCTACCGCCTGAACAATGGCCCTGGCCCCTCTCATCATAATAGGTGACGCAGAAACAGTTTGTTATCAAAAACTGTTTGATATTTGCTATTTTGAGTACTCCCTTCAAAATATTGGATTTATAAGTTTCTGCAAATAGCGTGCATAGCCATGAAAATATGTTTATCTAAATATCATTAAAGGGCTCACCCTCTTGTATGATTGAAGCAAAGAAGGGTTTTTTTCTTTGAAACGATTTAGTTTTTTTGGAATTGTGAGTTCCTCCCTTATTTTTATAACTTATTATTAGTTCAGGTACTGGTGCATTATACGGTCACTTCAAAAAAGTCAAGTTTGGTTGAAACAAAATAAAATAGGATGAATATATAATAGTTTAGAAACAAATTTGGGCTATATATTTGCACATTACGGGGGGTGGGGGTAAAGCATAACATATCTTGAATACAAAATCTACCCTATGTACCTGTACCCCCCCCCCCAAACCCCAAAAAACAAAAGGTTAAATATCGTAAACGCAATGAAAACTACTCTTTGCATTCCATTTCTCAAGAGCAGTCTCTTGAAAATGAACAGTTTGGCAGGTTTTGTCTCTAAAATTGGTATAATAAGCATACAAAAGTGTACGTTTAACGCACCAGTACCTTAGTTCAACATTATTGAAAGCTTTTAGTCGAAAGCGAATTTTTGTAGCTAATTTTGAGCTCAACTAAGCTTATTACAGTAATTTTCAATTTGTTTTCAATGCTGATGGCCAATAAGAAGAAAAATGGTTTTCACTGGTTTCGGTGATGAAAATCAATAGAAATTAATGGTAATAAGCTATATTTAAAACGAGAAAAATCATTTGGACAATTACCTCTGTACAAGAGCAAAGTTGACCTTGATTTTCCTTCTTTTTTTGGTTATTCAACAATATTCTAATGAACATAATTATTTATTTTTCTAATAGAGTAAACCAGTGCATTTCGCTTCAAAGTTATCATTGGAGTGTTTACTAAAAACTGTTTGATATTAATTTTCTTTTTTTGTGCCCAATATAACGTTACTGTCTGTACTTGTAAAAATGTGTCTATTTAATATGTTATAATTGCTTTGTTATGTCTTGTGTTATTGATGATAAAACTAGATATGGGCTATGAATAAAACTTTTTAAATGAGTGTTACAAGCTTTTCAAACCAATTTCTTGTCTTCTGCTTCTGAATTACGAGCTTGACGCTAAAATCATATAAAAACCCTATATCGTTCGTAAAACTTGTTTTTGTCGACAAATTTGACTGGATGCGGCTCAGACATTAAATGTCGTAATATCGCGTATGCTTGTTTCCTAACGAATAGCTCGTAGTTGTTCTTAACTTACCTTTTGTCGTCTTTTATTACTTGTTTTCATTCACAATTATTACTCGCACGTGAATCCCCCGCCCATCCACCTTTTGTTCTGGTATGATTATGAAAAATATCTTTTATGTTATCAAAGAAAAAATTTGGCACGTCTATTCTCGCAATGCGTCTCTTGTTTCAACCCGCGTAACTGTTAATTAGCCAACTGTGACGAAACAAAAACTGGAAAAACAAGTTACGGGTGGCAGAATGCACGGAAAGTATAAAATATGGGTTATTTTATTTGAACATCAGGGGGGCTAGGGATTAAGCATGACGGGGCTCCATGCTAAACATGTTAGCTACAATTATTCTGCACATTATGAAGTAAGAATTGTTTTCTAACTGCACTTCTTAAGTGAGGTCGGGATAACACATAAGTACCAAAAATTTTTCTGCGACAAGACGAAAGTTCTCATCCCGCAGTTTTATGGCTTAGTTGAAATGAAGAGAGATGAGTGTTTAATTCCTAACGTCTCTTCCTAGACCTCATTCCATATTTAGCTAGAAACTAATGTAGAGTGCTAAAATATCTTATGTGAGGTGTATGGCACCCCCTCCCTCTCTTTTAGGACTGTTTGACTTTCTAGGTACTAATGTATCACTATATAACATTCCTCTAAAGCTGGGAATATCAATATATAACTTATAGATGATCCTAAATTGATTATCTATATAGCTTATAGATGATCTTAAAGCGATTATCTATATCATAATATTTGATCCATATTAATTTTCACAAATTAAATAATCAGCGTATTTAGTATGGATTTATACATGTCCCAATATAAATGCTATTGTATATCATCGGACTTAATTGAAAACATTATAAGTGTTAACAATACCCTAATCATTGTTAATAGCAGTCCGTCGATTGTAAGGACAGGCCATTGGCTATGCATCTTTCAAACAGCGAAGAGTATATAATTTTTGATTATCTTGGCCTATCATATAAATTCTAAACCCCACACATCAACAACTTTATTGAAAGCAGTGGAAAAACTATTATTCAAAATCGGAGGAGAGTACAGGATTTAACAACTAAGACCTGTGGCTTTCATACCCTGCTCTAATTCATGTTCAGATGTCGAGGCTATTCTTACAAGCAGTTTCTCAACATTTACGCTGACATTCCTCGTCTGAACGACTTCCTAGTGGAAAATATACTTTAAAACTTCTTTAATATTTATTATTGTGCCCTACGAATAAAATTTTCTAAAAATTTACGTAAAATTGTTTATGAATCAAAACAATGTTTATACATAATAAAAACGACTTTCTACTCTTTAAATTTCTTCTTCTACCATGTATAGGTATTTGTCGAGAACAACTAATTTGGATAAATAATCTGAGGTCACTGCCTACTGATCCTGATGTCCTTCACCGTCAGGGTCACATATTATACAGTTCAATGTAACTTCACTCTTATCATGTCTCTTTGTATAGTCAATGATACTAATTTCATTCGTATTGTAAAATTCATGTGTTTCAATTTGCTTATTTGAAGCAATTTCACATATGGTGTTTTCAAATGATGAATCACATTCTGTAACATCCAAATAAAAATCAATAGCAATTCTCAAATATAAATAAAAATAAAAAGCCAAATAGAAATCAAAATCAAAATCAATTAGCAATTATCATCATAGTAGCCATTGTCTTCACAACGACGACGTAGAAATAAAATTCTTTTGTTATTCCAACAGTTTAATTGTAGACCTGACTCCTCCTCCCAAAACAACTTAGAGCCATGATAATGCCAATCTCTCAATAATAAATCAAATTATCGCGTAAGATTCTTTCCACTCATACCAGGATATGTATTCTCTCATTGATTAAATTTACCAAAGTAACATTTAAAACATTGGTGTCGTCTTGTGTGAGAGTTATACATCTCTTCAAGACAGGAATTAAAATCTATAATTTGTACGGCATATCCTCTATGCAATTTACGCAGGTTGCATAATCTACAATTTTCATCATACTCGTCAATCATTGTACTATTCTCACATGATGACCAACTGCCAAGTGTATACATGCATAGTGGAGATGTATAGAACATTTTTTCATGCGTTGACACTCTCACCGACAAAATGAAACTGACCTCCGCTCATTAAATTTGGAGGGAGTGAGAAAGAGAGATAAGCAAACCTTGATTTAAAAAAATCTATGCCACGAAAAATTAGATTCTCAAACTTCTTATGCAATGTTTTCAAAAGAAAATCAATAATATCATTCTGTTACGCTTCGATTAGCGTGTTAATAAATTTTGTAAAAGTGTTTGGATCAAGACGTAAGGGTTTCATACAACAGAATCACCATGGAGAATCGGTTTTTATTATATAACAAGTATTCTCCGAGAAAATATCTTCATTTGAATATATAGCTCCAGAAAGTTATCACCAAAAATCGACTTTTTTCCCATAAAAACATGAGTCCCTATAAGTTTCCCTCTCAAAACTCGCCATTTTTTTACAATCATAAAACTTTCGCACCAAGCTTCAGATTGTCAAGGACTCTTTAGATGCTTTATTAATATATTACTAAATAATACTAAAAAAATATATCTTAGATTTATAAACAGTTTTGTTAAACGAAGTTAAAATATCATTAATAATTACTGATAAAAATTATGTTCATCTATAAATTTTACTGGTGCATTCTAATATGTTTCAAGTTTATTTATATGAACTATATCCAGTTTCTCGGCAAAGTATAGCTACTTCTCATATATAAAATTGTTCACTGATATCCCACATCTTGCATACATATAATCACAATCAACGCTTAGTAGAGATCCTCATGCAGTTTCCACTGCTACGTTTTATACTCTCAACTGAATATTGTTGCTGCTACCTGCTCCAAAATCAAGCTCCAATAGACAAAACGTAGCACTCGCTTTATATGCTAAACGCTTGTCAAATAATAGACCATAAAAAAACTGTTCTCTATCTGAAATCCAGTCTGTTACTATTCTGTGCTATAAGGAAAATCACTCCTTATATTGAATCTGAGTGCTATGCATTGGTTGCTATGACCTCATAGCTACGATTTTCATCTCACCGACGATGGAGTACCCTCTGTGGAAACATCTCGGAATGGTCCAGGAATGGGTGTCGCTGCCGACAACTGTTTGACTGTTTTTGTGCACTTTGAATGTTAATACCTATTTCTAATATAACGGAGAAACTTTATTTCTTAGGTGGGATGTACATAAATTTTGGGGGTATGTTTTTTCAATAAGTATTTCTCTATCTATTTAAAAGATGTTTATAAAATGTACTATCTGAAAATCAATTTTAAAATGAAAGTTAATAGTTAGAATTAAAATGCTTGAAAGTATTTTGAAAATTTTATAAATCTATATTGTAAGCTACCTTATCTTCTCATGAATATACTCTTTAAAGTATGAATTTACGACACATCTTGCAAGTGAAACTAACTTAACTGAAAAACTTTTTCATTAACACTCAAAGTCAAAAGGTGGCTTGGAACATCAGGTCATAGGTAATCAGGGCTGCCGCCGTCAGTATTATTTTACTAGATCTAGTAAAAAAAAAAAATCGAGTAAATTTAGAGGATCTAGTAAATTTCCGAAATCTAGTAAAAACTAGTAAAAAGTCATGACTTATAGTAAACAAAACTATTTTTATTTTCCATGAATTCAGGGATAAAAATTACCGTAAACATATGACAAATTTACAATTTTTGCTTGTCTGTTTTATAATTTATAATTTTGTTTTTCTGTCTCAGAGACAAACAAGCAGTCACCTATTTTCATAAACAGACCCTTCACTTCCGGCGTCTAAAGGTCGACAAAATCAGCTTTCTGTGTATCAAATCTTACCAACTAAAAATGAAGCTATAATGATGCTTGGGTTTGTGATGATCGGGAATCTATTGGAATCAAAACAAAAGCCAACCACCCAGGGTGATCAGGTGAATCTCCTCAGTTGAAAAATTTTTATTGAGTAAAATGGAGTCTGCTGAGAGATATATATATATATATATATATATATATATATATATATATATATATATATATATATATATATATATATATATATATATATATATATATATATATATATATATATATATATATATATATATATATCCAAAAAAGGATTATTGAACTTGTAGGGTTTCCGGAATTTTCAATCATGCTATGAAAACGAAAGAAAAAGGAAAAGAGAAAAAAAGAAGAAAACAGGAAAAAAGATTGGGAAAATCGTGTTGATTATCTCATGATTATCTCATTGGCAAAACTCATGACAAGTAGACTGATTCCGACTCGCTTATGCCTTCCCGTCTTGATGAATTGTCTTAGCGTTTTAAATATCTTTAACATGGTTATTCTTATTAACTTATTTATGGCAATAATTGTAATAATTTTTGCAATAATATTGTAATAATAATTGTAAGAATATTGTATTAAATTTTTGTAATCCTTGTCAGTTTTGCGGCTTACTGTTTAGAAAATACCATATCTCAGGACTCTTGCACAAAAATCTTCCCAATCAAACTGAAAAAGGGACTTATGATATAAAAAAAAATTATCGCAAGGTGAAAGCTAACCTATTAGTTTACAAACTTGGATAAGATGACATTAATCAACAGACATAAGATGACATATATATATATATATATATATATATATATATATATATATATATATATATATATATATATATATATATATATATATCCAAAAAAAGGATTATTGAACTTGTAGGGTTTCCGGAATTTTCAATCATACTATGAAAACGAAAGAAAAAGGAAAAGAGAAAAAAAAGAAGAAAAAAGGAAAAAAGATTGGGAAAATCGTATTGATTATCTCATGATTATCTCATTGGGAAAACTCATGACTGGTAAACTGATTCCGACTGGCTTATGCCTGCCCGTCTTGATGAATTTTCTTAACGTTTTAAATATCTTTAACATGGTAATTCTTATTAACTTATTAGTGGCAATAATTGTAATAATTTTTGTAAAAATATTGTAATAATATTGTAATAAATTTTTGTAATCCTTTTCCGATTTGCGTCTTACTTTTTAGAAAACACCATATCTCAGGACTCTTGCACAAAAATCTTCCAAATCAAACTGAAAATGGGACTTATTATATAAAAAAAAATTATCTCAAAGTGAAATCTAACCTAGTAGTTTACAAAGTAGGATAATATGACATTAATCAACCGAATTGCCAGTCTAGATCATTGATGTCTTGTTTCCATCGACTAGTTTAGTTCAAACAAAAAACTGGATCCCTCACATTCTTTAATTTTCAACTGACAATTTAATTATTCATCTTGTTATAAGTCTATAATAGCCTTGGGCAATCCATCATGAAGACGAAGCCTACTTTTGATAAAAAACTGAAAAAAGGGGTTGGTTTATATGCTTGTGTAACACTGAAATTAATTAGACATTTCCTTTAAAATCCCCCCCCCCCTTACATAGCCAATTTAATGTAGCCTATTTGTCTGCTTTTATTAGCCTAGTCGTTTAAGCAATGATTCCATAAAGGGTGAGCAACTGTTGACTATTATAGGGGTTACCTACATATGACAATATAGAAAAAAAATCTGTGGATCTAAACAATAGAATATTGGCATTTACAACTATTTAGAATGCATTATTAACTCAAACAGAATACAAAATTATATGTTTTCTCTCATTATGAAGAATAAAAAAAAGTCTTTCATGAAAATATTTATAGGCCTAAATGAAACAATTAGCCTATAGTGCAGCATATATAAAGTCAAACATACAACTTTTAAAGTCTTGTGCTATTATGGAGCAGCCTAAATAAAGTCATAGAGATGACTTTTTAATATCTAATTCTATTATTAAATTATATAAATAAATTTATAAGAATTAATTTGTTAGTTTTCCTCTTATACAAATTAGTGAACTATATTGTCATACAGGATACAGTATACTACCTCATCTCTGCATAGAGAAAACAAAAAAAAGTCATAGAGATGACTTTTTACATCTTACAGTTATAGATCAGCCTTAGAAAAGCCATACACACAACTTTTTATACACCATTCTATTGTAGAGCAGCCATAACAAAGTCATACAACTAGCTTTTTATACCGTTGATGTTTATAATTATTTACTTCTATTTATAGAGAAAAGATTATAATTACTTAGAAATTTGTGAAAATAAAAATGAGGTCACCAACAACACCCTGATCTGAAGAGGCCCTTTTCACTGAAAGTAAGAATCACCTAATACTCTCAATAACAGTAGTTTACAAAAAGACTGAAGGTTCATTGGGGGTGAATATAAATTCAGCAGTTAATATTTATGAAAATTTTATTTATGTCATTTTAAAAAGTATTCTATTTTTAACTAGGCTTTGTGGAAAACATATTTTCCGAAATATGCTAGGAGGTGTCTGGGCTTCATATGATTCAAAGCTAAAGATTCTGGGTTACCTAGTTCAAAAAAGTTTGATTGATGAATGATATGAAATTTGAATGAAATTGAATTAAATTGACCACGCTGTTATTTTCTAGATTTTCTTCTGTTTCTATTCAATCTTATAGTCGACGGTAAAGTTTCGAATCGAAAATTTCTGTCATTTTTTTTTATGACTTAATTATAAAATCGCCACATAAAAAAAACACGACATGAAAAGGTTTATATTTGGGTTGCCTAATAAATAAGGTTTAGATTTTAATAAATAAGTATTTTTTGAATATATTACTTTTGAACAACTTATTTATAAACTATTTATATTTTTGTAACTACTTTTCAATAACTAAAATAGTATTCATAGGTTCTTTATGTGGTTACAAAAATGAAATGCCTTTTGGGGCCCTTCAAGGGCTTAAGATGCAATTAGCCCCAGAAGCGATTTTTGAATTATGAAGGCATCAAATGACATTTTCACTTTTATCTTTACAAAATTATATGATCCACTAGAAATTTACCGAAATTTTATTGTTGTGAAAGTGAACTAGGATTAATTTGCTCCGGGCAACCAGGTTTGGATAGGATTGCTAATAGTTGAAATAGGAAGCGAGAATTTATTATATAATATTGATGGTGTTTCTATAAATGTAGTTATGTGGATAGATTTACAGAACTTAATCGTGCTTAGCCAAGATCTTTGTTTCAGGTTCTCTTATTGTAATTGTCGTTCAGCGGTTCTACTTACTCTTTTGATCCTTTTTCAACGACAAAAAACACAAAGCGCCTTTTCTATTATACTTTTCGTGGTTTTAATCAATCCACCAAAACAGCAGACTGGTAATTAAATGTTGGTTATCATGTTTTTTGTCGTTTTCGATTATCTTGATCTCATTTGTTCCGAGTTTAACTAAATTATACTTCTTAAAAATATTTTTTTTTATCTGTGACATTCAGAATCAATAAAATTCTTTTATTCCACAAACCTTTTCATATAGGACACTCCTTCTGTTATGTAGTTCCCTGAAAATTGCAGCAACGTCAATCTACTAGGTATAAACACGTAAATAAACTAGATGATTTTTTTTTCTTTTAATACTATAGAAAAAATTGACAGTGCATAATTTCAGGTCAACTTAGACATTTTTCAAATGATTTGAGAGAATGAATGTGGTGGACAAACCATTTGTTCAATAACTAAATAGGGTGGGGGGGGGGGAATTTGCCTTATCCCCTGTCATTTTATATCTTGTTGTTCATAATCTTAAAAAAAGTCTTGACTCGTCACTGTTTGTATATTTAGACTTTTTAGGGAGAGGGGGGGGGGATTTAAATACCCTGACAATTCTGAAAAATCAGGGAAAATGTTTAGGGTGGAAAAAACCAAGCAACTAACTATGGAGTCGTAAGTTAGGAACAACTTTATTTGAAATTGGGAAAGTAGTTATTTTATAAATGTCAAAAACACATCTCGGTAAACTGATGTGACGTTTACCATATTAGAGTTTTGATACGAACTGTCAACTTGGTTAGTATCTCAACAGCCGAGCCGAACATAACAGTATTTTGTGGCCAAATTTTCAGTCAAAAATAACAATATTCTTTTTAGAGGTATTTTCTACAGCGACTGATATGCAGCCTGTGTTAATTTCTTTATTTACTGAACTACACATATTTACTACAATATTTATTAAAACTACTTAAAACTGCTTGATAATAAGTGTACAATATTCTTTGTACATACAATGTTCTTTGTACAATGTTCTTTGTTCTTTTGTACAATAAGTGTACAATGTGACTTTCTTAAAAAAGATTCATTGCAAAACTAGCCAGTTGGATTGCACCTAGTTATTCACCTGGCTTCTTGTTTTTTCGCTCAAAAGCCTAATTAAGACAACATCTTTGCCAACGTAACGCTCTATTTATCAAGTCCACCCCCCCCGCGAGCCCCATGTGTCAAATTTAACAAGTTTTGTCTTGTCCCCCCCCCCCCCTGTAAAAAAAATTCGTGGAAGTTTTGAGTGAATCCTCCAATCGTTAAACAACACAGGGTGTATTCCATTCGTACAACAACATTCTTTGATCCCTTAAAAGCCGATTTAAGACAACATCTTCGCCAACGGAAAAATCCATTTATAAATTCCAAACCCAAATAGAGCCAACTTGTTACAATTTATAATTTTTTTGCTCCCCCCTCCCCCCCTGCAAAAAAATTCGTTATAGTTTTGACTTACTCCTTCAACCGGAAAATAAATAAGTACTGGCGTTCCAAAGCACTAGCTAACAATTGCCTATTGTCTCCCAGAACCTAATATGATGTGTAATATATAACAACTAAAAATTTTTTTCATTTATAATAACTCTGGGTTTCCTGTTCAAAGAGTTCTTTTAAGAATGTTTTTTTTTATGCATTAATCTTTAATAGATGAATGCTTGACTTATCACTTACTTTAATTTGATCAAAAAATTTTCTAGTACACAAGCTATATAAAGGATTGTTAACATCTGCACACTCATTAGATCTTATTCAGGTAAGGTTCTTATTAAGAAAATCTTTTCTCATATATATTACACTAAAACCATATTTAACTTGGATGCATTTGCGTGTGCCTGATCATATAATCAAACTGGGCGAAGCTTTTCTTAACTAAACCACACCGAAAAACTTTTTCATCTCCATGTACTCTTTTATGATTAGTCAAACTTGAAGACCTAGAAAAAGCTTTATTGCACATGTCACACTGAAAAGGATTTTTCACCTGTATGTATTCGTTTATGTTTAGTCAAATGACCCGAATGAGTGAAAAATTTCTTGCAAATATCACACTGAAAAGGTTTTTCCCCTGTAAGTATTCTTGTATTTGTATTAAAAAATTATTACACATAAAAAGTTTTATTAAATATTTTAAACAAAAAGGATTTTTCACCTGTATGCACTCGTTTATGTGTAGTCAAAGTTGATGACTTGGCAAAATTTTTCTTACATATGTAACACTGGCAGGATTTTTAACCTGTGTGCATCCGTTTATGATCAGTCAAATCGTCCGTATCAAATAAATATTTATAACACAAATAACATAGAAAGGGTTTTTCAAGTGTATTACCTCGTTTATGAGTAGTCAAATATGCCGACTGAACAAAACCTTTACTACATATATCACACTGAAAAGGTTTTTCACCTGTATGCACTCGTTTATGACTAGTCAAATATGCCATCTGAGTAAAACCTTTATTACATATATCACACTGAAAAGGTTTTTTACCTGTATGAACTCGTTTATGACTAGTGAAATGTACCGACTGAGGAAACGATTTATTACATATATCACACTGAAATGGTTTTTCACCTGTATGCACTCGTTTATGTGTAGTCAAATGATCCAGCCGAGTAAAAGTTTTCTTACATATGTCACACTGGATAGGAGTTTCACCACCAATGCTGCAGATAGTTGAATTCGTTACTTCTAAAATTAGGGAATAGAATTAAATAAATTTCAATATGACGGCTAAAAGTAGTACTTAAACACTTTATATGGAGAATCATTGGATGATTGGGATTAAAAGTTTAAAGGTTAAAAATTGGGATTTAAGATGGTTTTTGGGTATAAAAAAGGTTAAAAAACTGTCAAATGTGATATTTTTACATTTACGTGAAATGGCAGTTTTAAGCGGCCTAACAGGATAAGTAGAAAACATGGCGGAATCGTTTTGACTATTTTGATCTATAATTAACTAGTAAGTCTGAAACCAATGTTTTAACCCCTTTTTATATCCAAAAACTATAGAAAGAATTTATTATTTTCAAGGGTTATAAAAGGACTTAAATTAAATTTGCAGGAAATGAGACAATTATATTTAAAAAAAAACAAAAAAATTCAGTTTATTCGTAATTCTATTAGATGAACTGCTCCATATTCACTGGTTGTTTAACTTATTTAAAACAATACAAATCAGGATTTAGCTATGGTATGAGGCTTAATACAATTTCCTTGGGACTTGTGTGGACTGTAGATCTAATTACGAAATTTTCATTTTTATTACACAAATTTTGTTCGATACCCTTTAGAGGGAACAGGAAGAGCCAGATACTGTAAAAAGGTGGCCAGTGTTTATCGTTTTTTAAATTATCTTCAGCATATTTTCATTTGAAAACAATCTTTAAGCTCTAATCGTTATTTTGATCACTTCAGAAATCCCCCTTCCATAAAATTTTTTTTTACGGATATCAAATCAAGCCAAAAATTTCCCAAGGACAATTTTCCTGGAACATCTCCACATGCAAAATAAACCTGACAAACAGGAAGTACAACAAATAAAAACGATTTCGCATGTCAAATTCGCTTAGTTTAAAATTTCCCCTCGATATTTCTCTCTCAAGGAACAAATCTACAAAAAACCCACCCTAAGAATAAATCTTTCCCCGAAAAATGTATATGTATGTCAATAAAAAAAACTGAAAATACACAATGGGCAAATTTTATAACATAAAGATCTATCCCAAGGGGCTGTGGAGGGTTGTGTTATCTTCAAAGGTATAGTTTTAGAACCTTTTAGCCGTGCTTTTTGTTTTTGTTCCTCTGGCTTTATCTAATTTTGTCTACGTATTTTACTCTTTGTGTTGTCTGAATAACTGAGTGGATATTTTGGCCTAAAGAGTTGTATATTTCTAGATTGTACCATGATTTAATTTATCTAAATATTTAACATTTGCCACTACACAAGTTAGAATAGTGTTAATGAAGACGAGTGTTCAACTCCATTCTGGTTAAGCACACTGAGTTGATTTACCTTTCAAAGCCTTTGTAAATAAAATCCTGGAATGTGGTAGCATTTTAAGTATGGAAAGTCTTTTGTAGCATGCAAAATAGTTTTATATTGTTCTCTTTTGACCATGATAAAATTTGCCTTTGCAGGCAGCCAATTTTTGAAAATCCTGTGCAGCCAAATAAGTCTCTTTTAATTTTTGTTTAAGGGGACAGATTAAAATATATTTTTATGGTTTTCAAAAAGAATTAAAGAATAAGAGTTATAGTTGTTTGTCTTCTGAAAGATTCGTTTGCTAATAATTTACTTGTTTTTAAGTTCTTATAAATTGTAAATTCATCTATGTGACGTGAAAGGAAATGAATTGTCTTTTTTCTTTTTATTATAAATGTAATCCCTTTGGAAGGCTTGGACACAATTAAGAAGAAACAATTGACATTGGAAATTAGCTTAGAATGTGGGATTTAAGCATTCTTTTTATAGACTAATCTACAAGGTCTTCTTTTTTTATTGAATCTTACTGAAGTTCATTAAATATAATCCGAAATTTATGTTTGAATCTTAGTTTCATATTTTAATCAATACTTTCGGATTTTAAATTTTCAGTGAATCTGGCTGTTATTTATTTAAGTATTCTTATTACGAGCTGTGTTACCTCCAGTTATCTTAAATGTGAAGGCAGAAGGAGAGATTAGGAATCAGATTCATTTGAAGGCATACCGTTCTCCCTATTTTTAACTTTCCCAAGGTTCTTACCACTAATCCCCAGAACTTTTTCTTCTCAGTGCAAATTATGGTTTGTTACCTCTTACTACCTAATATATCCGCCCCCCACCATAAGTATCTGTAAACTTTGTCTACGAAACTACTATAAGTAAACAAATTAAAATTGTAAACAAAAATCAAATGAACACTGGACGTAAGACATTTAGCTCATGGTAAAGTGCTCCCTAAATGCTATGACTTTTCATCTCTTCAAACCACAGTTTTTGTTTTAAATAAAAAGCGCAAACTACCATTTAAATTTAGTGTTTTTTTGTACTCTCCTTATATTTTAAAACATTTTGTAGATATTATCAAAACAGGGGATGAAAATAATCACGCCTCCTATATATTAATTTTGACAAAAAAAAAGAATTGGAATAACAAAATAATAGAATAACGAAAATAAAAAAAATAATGGTAATAACAAAAATAATTGGAAGAATTTGTTAAATTGGAATAACAATCGTTTGCGATGCATTAACAGGCTTTAGTCTAAAGACTGAGGAGCAGACGAATGTGTAGCCTCTATTATCTTTTGACTATTTCTTTTTCATTGAATGTTTTAGTTCTGCTAATAAATTTTATTTGAAAAAAAAGGTGATAAAATTTAATGTTGGCAGTTGTGTTAAGAAGGCCTGACCTTATCCCCCTCCCTCTTCGTGGAACATTGCCCCCTGAAAATAAAAATTGCTACCCGCAAATAATAATAAGATATTATAAACGTGAGAACATGAGTCTTAATCCGATTTAGAAGCTTAAATATTTTTGCCAATGACTTACTCGGACAAGACCAAATCAACGACACTTAGAAGAGAAAAATTACTATTTTTCTAAAAACGGTAAAAAATTTCTTTGAAATTCATATTCTAATCCAGGCTAATCAGCATGAGTACTTATCTCCATTATAACATACAACTGTAATTGTATCGATACGGTTGACCTATGATCTATTAGTAACGCTAGTCTGCACGTAAGTTTGATCGGCTACAAGAATCAACAGTCAATTAAACCAGCCTTCTGGTCAATTTTCACTGACCTTTGTCAGATTTTACAACCAGCTCAGTTTTTTGCTATTATCAGCTAAAACCGAAGATATTGTTAAATGTATTTTCCTCTATTGGGATTATTTCTAGTAAAATACTCTGAGAAGCTAAAATCGTACTAATTAATTAAAAAATCTACTTTTCTCTTCTGCGTAATGGTATCACCCCCCTACTTTTGCCTCCCAGTTTTAATCTCGTTTCATCTGATGTATATTTTCTAATATCTCACCATTTCCATTCTAAATCCATTAATCTGCAGAGGAACTCTTCCGAAGTATCTGAATTTGTTTTTGTTTCAAATCTAGATTTTTAACGCATGTGTTCCAAACGTAAATCAAATCGCCCAGCCCTAGTCTTTTAGAGTTTTTACAAGTGCCTTGAATCCTCGGTCGGCAATTCTCCCAACACATTTTGTGCTTTACGATTTAAGTTAGATTGGATTTTTACTACCCAGTTTTATTCCGGTCTACCATTTATTCAGTTTTTTTTTTCCGCGATCTTCGTTTTCCAACATTGGTTGAAGGATTACCGTATGCATTAAATCTATAAGAAATTATTGTTGAGGTGCTTGGAAGCTCTTCCTAT